>NC_137220.1:7618571-7798571 GCF_949987685.1 Ammodytes marinus
TCTCTCTCTCTCTCTCTCTCTTTCTCTCCCTGGTGTCTGCAGTGCTCCTATAAACGGTAGGACAATTAGCAGGGAAGGCTAGTTTGATTAATTAGCCAGTAACAAGGGATGAGCAAAAGAGGGATTGATTGATGGATGGAGGAACGATGGAGGAGAAGTGTTGAGCCGGTAGAAAAGTGAGCCTGTTAAGGATGTTGTATAGAACACATCAGACTATGGACACTACTGTAGTGCTGTAAGCAAGAAAACAAGTGAAATGCTCATGTAAAGTCTGCTAAAGAATGGAGGATTTAGTAGCACACCTTTACAACACAGGTGTGAAAGGATGAGTTCACGTGTATTTTTATGTGTGTTGTGTATGTGGATTGTACACTCTCAGGAAGAAAAGGACATTATAGAACCTTTCGGGTACAATGGTTCGTCACTGGGGCGGTGCCCTTTTTTTATTTTTTCTCTCAAGTCACTTCAATCAGCCTACAACTTAGCACCAACCAACTAAAGTAAAGTAAAAAAGAAGCAATTCGAAAGTGATGCAATCCAGCAAGGACTGTCATCCAAAGGTAATTTATATCCTAATTCCAAGATTAGATTTTATATTAACTAACACAATGAAACAAAAACTATTGATAAGTCCCGGATGTGCTTGAAACGTTCGTACACACTGATAGTAAACAACGGCCATTGTCGCCCTGATATTGTACCTTAGAGGTATGTTTGTTGACAAATAACTTTTTGTCAAAATCAGTGAATATCTCCTCACAATCTGCTAACTGTCTGAAAAACATTCTACCATTACCCCACTTTTAACATTTAAAATAAAAAGGTTACAAGTATGCACCTTTTACTGATAGGAAAACATATATTAATATGTGTCATTGTGGCATTTAAATAGGGACATGTAGTTACCTTGAGGTCCAATAAATAAACCTAGGGGTTACATTAGTGTTATTTGTACCTTTGGTAGACAGAAATGAACTCCCGCTGTACCCTTGTTTCTGAGAGTGTAGCAGGTTTTAACTGGGCCAGAGTATGTGAAGTTGTGTGCGTGATTCCTTGTGCTTTTTCCCTCTCTCCGTCTGTCTGTGTTCTTTAATTATTCATCCCTCAGCAGTGTCCTGCCCTCCTCCCCGCTCATGTATAATGGCTGTGCAGTAGAGACAGTCACAGGTAGTGTAGTGGGGGCGCCCTGTGCTATGTGCAGCCATCTCTCAGGTCATGCAAAACATACAGGCAGCCATCTTTGAAATGTACAGCTTTTTTTTTATTAAAATAAAAACACATTTTAATGATAATTATTAATATTAAATATATATTTTTTTTACAAGGATATTGCACAATTTAAAAACTAGCAAGCATATATAACAATTCAAAATCAAATACATTACATCAATATTTAATTATAAAAGCCTTCATAATGTATATCATTGCATACCTCAATAAAACATGACTATAAATAGTTCATTAGCTCAAGCAATCATTGGTGTTGGCATGCTTGTTCAGACCTCAGCCAATACTTTAGCTTATTTTAAATATAGCAACACTTCCTGAGTTTCTTATATGAATAGGGATCGAATTCCACGTTCTAACTACTGCAAGACTGGAGAGGAAAATAACCAATAGGACACCTTGGTTATTGCGTAGTTTTAATTGGCATCATAATCGCAATTTCAGCTATGACCACAAGAGGGAGCCCCTCTGCAAAGGCTTGTGGAGCAGACACATTGCTGCAGCCAGGCCCAGTATCTCATTATGAAAAGAACATTCAAACTTTTCATGAGATCCTTTTTACTGTTCTGACACTTATATCCACGATATACACACTACTTAGAAACACATTTAAAATCAAGGCCTTAATGCAAATATTTAAGTTGTATTTATTTAACGTTAATTAGATAAGATTAGATTAGACAACTTTATTGATCCTAAGAAGGGCAATTCATTTACTGTGAATCCCTTCCACTATCACAGACACAACATCCAAAATGTTTCATGTCAAAAACACAATAAATATAGATTATAAACAGAGGTTGGTGAAGGACAGCAGTTAAATAAACTTAAAATGCCACGTTTCCCTTGTTTTTATTCTGGGCTTGTCTGTCTGTTTATGTTTTGGTCCAAAGTGTACACATCTTTCAGTGTAACCAAACAGTTGTTGATTGTTCTCAATATATGAAAGTTTTATTTACTTATTTTCTGAAGTTCAGTGAACTCATCTGAGGTGGTTTTAACCCTTGGAACAACTTTGAGCAAATCTTTCAGGTTCATGTGTTATATATCTTACAAAACACGTTTTGAGCTCCGCTCAATGTCTAACAACAGGAGATACATCGATACATTTATCATCTCAATGAATTCTTAATGACCTGACCCTCTCTACTCCTATCATCTCTTATATCGTATGATCAACCTGCAGCACATCCAAAACTGTCATCTTTAAAAAGCCAACAGGAGAGGAGGTATAGAGTATGAATGGAGCGGGGATGAAAGGAGGAGGTCAGAGGAGGCACACAGACGGATTGGAGAGAGAGACAGAAAGAAAGAGAGAGAGAGAGAGAGACAGAGAGAGAGACACACAGAGACAGAGAGAGGAGGACGCATGAGGTGGGGAGGGGGAGAGACTGCAGTGGTTTGCTCTCCTGCAGTTCTCTTGTTTGGCCCTTAGATGTCCCCGTGCACCACACTGCAGTGCAACAGATCCTAGAACAGATGCCGGAACTGTACTGCACAGTGTGTGTGTGTGTGTGTGTGTGCGTGTGACTGAGCGTTTGCATGTGTGTATGTGTGTGTGCGCATTTGACTGTGTGTGTGTGTGTGTGTGTGTGTGTGTGTGTGTGTGTGTGCAAGAGAGGGCAAGAGAGACATCCAGGTAAAGACTCTCTCTCCCTCTCTCTTAGCGTAGCAACAATGCAGTTTTATGCCCTTCATCGTCTGTCTGTCACTGATGTAATAGGTCGCCTTCGTTGCCTGCATTGTTGAGGAAATATTTTGTTTATTTTTGAAAATGATGAAGAAGAAGATGTGTTTGTGTGTGTTTGTCAAATGAGGTATGGATACCCTGAGAGGGCATGAAGGATGCTTGAAACAATGAGGAGAAAGGTGAACCTGACTTTGTCCGAATAGAAAAAAAGTACATTAGATTTTATTGTATTTTATTTGATAAATGTAAAAAAAAACTTTCATTTTGCTACATACTGAATCTCTCTCTCTCTCACTCTCTCTCTCTCTCTCTCTCTCTCTCTCTCTCTCTCTCTCTCTCTCTCTCTCTCGCTCTCTCTCCATGTAAAACATCTTGCTCTCACTGTAATTACAAACACAGCTCTTTCTTGCTTGCTCTGTCCCTGGTTGTGAATGCTGTACCAACAGTGTTCTTGTTTTTTTTGCTTGCTTCACTGTTCCACAGACACACACACACACACACACACAGACACACACACACACACACAGACACACACACACACACACACACACACACACACACACACACACACACACACACACACACACACACACACACACACACACACACACACACACACACACACACACTATTTTCATTGTGCTAACTCAGCACAGCGATCAATTTATCACTGACACTTTCTCCTATCTATGTCTATCGTCTTGACTTTTTACCTACCGTATTCAAATTGGTCCTATCATTAAGTGAAGTTCACAATGCAGGTAACACAAAGTTCACAAAGTCAATGTGTAAGAAATTATAAAAACGAAAGAAAGGTGTAAATGCATCATACACACAATAAATCATACACAGATGTTATGTGCAACTACTGTATGTACATTGCTGTACATCTGACACATCAGAATAATTACAGCTGACATTTTGACTTGTTTCAACAGCATAAGCCCAGGGGGAACTGGTAACATTACAGCATTAACGATGGCTCCTTTCCAGCAATTATTGCAATGCAGCAATTAGGGTGATTAGTTGTACCTGTGTTTGGCATGTGCTAAGCCACTAGCGCCCCCCTTAACTTCTCATGTAGTAGTGTAGTATGGCTGAATCATGATATCATTGTGGATACATGTGATATGATAAAAATGAGAAGACTGCTAACATCGTCAATCCTTCCCTTGATTTTATGAGGTGCAGTATGTACACAGTGAGGTCACAGTGACAGGACATTTTACATTTTTTTAAAGTTGGCATTTTTGTAATGGCACCCTCTGCCAAAAGCATATTTCCCTGACTAGGACCTATGGTGGCTTTGTGAAAAATGACCCTCCTTTGTGAGAGGTGAAAAAGGCTGAGGTGGTGTGACACTGTTAGAAAGCCTCATATTCCACACGGTGGGTGGAGGGCTGGACAAAGTGTTTGACACAGTCAGCCAGTTTCCTATCAACAATCAAAGTTGGTTCCTTTAAACCGTGACCACAGTCAGTCCCCATATGCTTTAGTGGTAGGACGGCAGAGGGGCTGACCTGTAACCATGAGGTCGCTGGCACGCACGCACGCACACACACACACACACACACACACACTCGCTATGTATTGGTGCAATGTCATAACACAGGTCTCTCCAGGTTGACTTTGCCTCAACCTGTCCACGTGTGTGTAGATTGTACGTGTGTACTTTGTGTGCATGTGTCCCCTATCTCTCTCATACCACAAAGAGCTTCATAGCCCCTTAGTCAGCATGTTAACTTAATTAACTGAGTGCGTGTACGTGTCTCTGTGTCTCTGTGTGTGTGTTATGTGTGTGCTAATAGTCTATTCTGTGTGTAGGTCTGAATTTGTGAAAGGGGGAGTGTGTGTCTTTGAGGTGTGTGTGTGTGTGTGTGTGTGTGTGTGTGTGTGTGTGTGTGTGTGAAAGGAAATACATGCGTTCATGTATGTGAGTGTGTGATGATAACAAACAGCCGCGACCCCTGCAATTCCTCATTCACAGTTACAAAAAAACAGAGGTGAAAGAGGAGAGTGAGAGGGAATTTTAAGGCTGGCAGAAAGAACATCACAGCATACACACATCTTGTTTTCAGTTGTGCACTTAGTTTGTATTCTAAACTGACAGAAATGTACTTTAATAATTGTATTCATTCACAATTAAATCCCGTTCAGAGACAAGTATAGTCATCTATTCTCCCCTTTGTAGTTGACAAGCTCCTGTGTTGACTGGAACGAGCCAGTTGTGTTACTTTTTCAGTTTTAGTTCTCCGGGCAGAGAGGAGTAGTGTTGGCGCTGTCCGTGGTGCTGAACACACCAGGCCGATCCTCTGCTGTGCCATGGGACTGTCAGCACGGCGGACACTGTGTCCCCTCTTCCAACATAAGACCAATGCCCTTGGGCATGCAATGGAGTCAGGTCACAATTTAAGAGGTTGCAAATGTGAGGAAGAAACAACAAATAAATCAAAAAGACTTACAGTTTATCAGGGTATTTTCTTCTTTGATTGGACTTTGTTTTAAGTCAGATCCAGAATAGTACACCTGGCTTAAACCAATGCATTCTAATACATTCTTCCTTCATGTAACCTGTTCTAACTTTCCACCATGTATTGCATGTGGCCTCTGATCCACAGTACTGATTGCAATAGGTTTACAATTTCCTGCAAAAACTGCACTTGACAAGTGTTGAACACTTGGTCAGGTTATTTTCTCTTATGTCTTTTCTTATGTCTCTTGATAAATTGTATTTTTTTTTTTTTGTTTTTTTAAAGATATTTTTTTGGGCATTTTTATGCTTTATTTGATAGTGCAGAGAGACAGAGGTGAAACGGGGCAGAGAGGGGAGTAACATGCAGAGAACGACCGCGGGTGGGAATCGAACCCGGGTCTGCTGCTGGGCCCGGCCCGGGAGGGGGATGCCTTACCGACTGAGCTAAAGGCGCCCCCGTTAAATTGTATTTGTTTCTTTACCACTACTACCAAATTTGTCTAGGGACTGCAGATGAAAAATAGCCTTCTGGCTAATTCTGGCATATTGACAGAAATGTTTAATACTATGCACTGTCCCTGTATTAAAAATAAATAAAAAATAAAATAAAAAATAAATAAAAATAAAAATCCCTTTCGGGACAAATAAAGCACTGAACTGAACTGAACTACACAACTGCATTGCATCGTGGGAACACACTTCAAAACATTCCAGAAATGGTTGTCGTCCAAGAGTGCGAATGCAGTGAAACACAGAGCAGTAAATTGACAAGTAACGGCCGGCCAAGTACCTGTTTTTCTGCAGACTGTACAAATAATGTCTAATTCAATTACTGCAACTTATACGAGTGCCTCGTACCCAATCAGGGGTCCCTATTCCCTGACCTATTCCTTCTCCTTTTATAGGATGAGAACAGAGAGCTCACACAGTGGCAGACAGTATTCAACTGAGAGAGCAGTTTCAATAGGCTGCTACTGAGTGTGTGCAGTATTTTGGCACAGTGGTTTGAATAAGGTTTTGTGTGTCACTTTGAGAGGTGAGTTAACTGTTTGAAAAAGTGTGTTACAACTTAAAGAAAATATCATGAAGCCCCATTCACCAGAGAACAATACTGCTGTGCAAGGAAGGGGTGAGCATAGGATTAAGTTAAAGTTGAAAATAAATCGAGTGGGATTTTCCCATTTAAACCCAAAGGATTTGCTGTTTCTGTGCGTTCGCATATGTTCTGCATATAAACAGGAGAAGAATAGGCTTAAACGGCTCAACTAATGTAGTTGTATGGAATGATAGTGTTAGTCAAACTTCATCCATCGTTGTAACCGCTTAACTCACAGAGCACGCATGGCTGCAGCTCCCTTTGCTGCCATTGGCGCCGCAATTGAGTAGAAATGTAATGAAAGTTCCATGTTCGGCCTTTAATTGAATTATTTATACATTTCATCCAAGTATATTTTATTAATGAACTTATATAAAATTCTTCTTTACACACTAACACACACACACACACACACACACACACACACACACACACACACACACACACACACACACACACACACACACACACACACACACACACACACACGGATACAAGGCTATCCACTCCACGGTTTCTCTGTATGTCCATAGTGTGAGGGCAGGAGAGGAGAGAGGAAGAGAGGGAGGCACACATGCTGAATGGAGAGAACAAGATAGAGTGACTGAGTGGGAGTGTTTTTAAGTTTTAAAATAGACCTTTTAATTCCAGGTATCTCAAGTTCTGCCATTATCAGAAAAATTCAGAAAAAAATTTGCGTTAAAAACTCAAAAAGCCAAAAATACTATAGAATGTCTAACTGAAGTACTAACTATTTACTGAACACAGCACATTGTTCACAGCCCAGATTTGAAGCAAACCTTTCTCAGTCTTTCCAGTCAGTGTGTTAAAGTCAAAGCTCTAGCTGTACCGGCAGCCCATTCAGCATTAATACTACATCCTGAGAGGGAGAGAGAGAGACAGAGGGTCGCTGAGTTCAGCTGATCTTCAAATTCCATCAAATGTAAGGGCAGAGCTGAGGAAGAGGAGGGGATGGAAGGACTGGGAGGAGAGGGAGAGAGAGAGAAACAGAGGGGCACTGCTGCATACACTGCAGGGGAAAAGGAAAAGAAATATGATGAAAGCCAAAATTTTAAATATAACCTTGACAGATAAAGTGGTGTCCACTGTATATGTTGAAGAAGGACTCCCTCTGGACATGTGGCTTACACCCTCACAGACTTGGTTCATGCAAACGGTAACAGGGCAGTGCACACACAATTTAGTTGTTTTATACTTTAAAAAAACAAAACATGAGCGGTTTCACCATGTTTGAACAAATTTTAAAAACGGCAATGAAAAGAAACGAATAATTAGAAAAATAAGTTTTTCTTAAAAAGATGCAAATGTACTGTCTTCTTCAGAAATAAATTGCATAGTTTTAAGTTGCCCTGCAGGGCCGCAATTTAATAAAAAAAAAAAAATAGACTAGCTTGATTGCTAGCAAGTACAGACTAGGCTACAGAGGTTAGTAATGAGAAAGGTACAACTAAATCCTACTGAGCTTTTTACTTAACTTTTTTGTGACTATATAATTTAATTTTTAATGAAAATGCTGCATAGTCACCATTTGAATATTAGGAACAACTAATATGTACATAATACAAATGGTTTGTGATGTGCAACCCCTTTTTAATACTGTCCTGTTGCGTCGTCATCATCAGGTCAACATTTCCGTTGGGTCAAATCTTTGTTTTTGTGAGATAATTCTTAGTCAGCATGCTAACAGACTTAAAGCTTTTTGTTTCCAGCTCACATTCTTATGTTAGTGGCCCTGCGCGTTAAATTGTTTTAAAATAAAACCTAGCATTTGCATGGTTCATCTGCAGACTGTGGTGTCCTCAACAAAAACTTGTCATAATCGAATCTGATTGGTCAAATCTTACCAATATTCAACCAATTGTCGAATCATGTTTACCTCTCCTGCTTATTGATCCATATTCTCATTTGGGAATAAGAGACTGTAAGCTGATATTTCTACACAATAGGTGATGTTTCAGTAGCCTGGTCCTACCAGACCATCGTACATCATTTAATTTGTAGGGGAGAACGCGGGAATCTGAGGCATCGGGTAATGTGAGCCACCCCCTGTATCTAGGCAACGGAAAACATTTGTGGTCATGTGAGATATATGTTTTCAAGCCCCTCTCATTTCCCCATGGCCCTGAAAGGGAGGACCTCATGGTGCTGTGGTAAGCATGTTTTTTTCACCAAAATAGGTATTTTGCATGTAAAAGTAAATTTTCTTGCTATCAATTCAATCAACTGTTCTGCCAAAGCAAATGTATTCACATAGAAAAACTTCTATCATACGTGTTGATGAACTACCGACATATGAATGTGATGCTGATAACTGAAGATTAGCCTGAAATGCTAAGAGAGGTAGTTTTTTATCAAATTGTGGTGGTGGGGGAAAGTGAGCCAAATGCTGTGGGGGAAAGTGAGCCACTGTCTCACTTTCCCCCACCATGAGGCACAAGTTAAGTTTAGTCTTAAACATATTTTAATGTAATATTACATGACATAATGTTTTATTTTAATGTCATACACATTGTAGAAAAGCCATCATGCCAAGGAAATACACCAGGAAGACGACCTGGGGCAACCACACGGAAAGAGCACCTTCTCATCTTTCCCTGTAACCTTCAGGGCTGGAATGTAGAGTAGGCCTAGTTGTAGAGCATGACAGGCCGATGTTATAATCCAGTTGGGTCTTCTCCTGTGTTCTGAGTCCCAGGCTGTTCTCGCTGGTTCTGATTTTCCTATGCTTTGACCCCCAGACACTAGCTGGCTCTAAGGGTCCTGTGTTCTGACCCCCAGACTGTGTTCTAATCTAACTGGTTCTATCGTTCATTTGAATCTTATTAAAACCTTTTGAATTTCAATATGTTGTATTTGATTTTGTTCAGAGTTACTTTCAAGTGTTTAGAAAATTTGCTTTGCTTAATTGACCAAACCCCATCATTCTTTTACTTGTCCGACATTAGTTCTGGAATGTGTGGCTAGCTTTCAGGATTCTAACTGTTACAATATGTGTTGTTATGGTAGTTTCAGAGTGGAAAAAGTAAGTGGATCAGTTTACCCCACAGCTGGGGTAAAGTGAGCCACATGACAACTTTTTTTAAAACAATCATATTTTCACTGCCCTTTGTCTTGAAAAAATTCTGCTAATGCCCATTTCTAGGAAACATCCTGAATTAATGGGAAATGGGTAAATTTTAGTGATAAATCATTTTAGCTCGCTTAGAGGGGAGCAAATGTAAAAAGTGGCTCAGATAACCCCATTCTCCCCTACTGTATTTGAAGGTCTGGATTCGCTCAATTAACAAACGTTAACTCACTTGAAGGCGGGTGTCTGTTGAAGTTTAAAACTATTGGATCTGCCCAATGCCACTCTGGATCTGCCAACTAGTCGCATACCTTTAGGTCATGACATATGACATGCACCGGCTTCTGACTTCAACTGAAACTGGCGCACAACCTCAACATCATTGTGCTCAGCCACTCCCTCTGTTTCTGCCAGGGAGAAAACCCGCAAATAAACCGCATAAACAGACTGACAACTGAAGGGAAAAGAAAATTGAGAGGAAGTAGGTAGGCAGGCGGTGCCAGGCAAATGTTTCAGGATATATAGGGAGAAACCAATCAGACATTCCTCACCCCCATATACGGTCGCCTGAATAGAATGTTCCTTGTTTCATAACCACATTTCGACTGTGAGTTAACTTGAGTAATTAACTGCACTTGACTGCATGGCCGTGTGCTTATTACCACCAAACCACAATCTTTATCCAAACCTATACAGTACAAGTGTTGTGAGTCTCTCAACATAACCATGGACAAAGCTTTAGTTGCAACAAGCAGATTGTATTGCAAGAGAACATACACAGGCAAAAAATGAAATATGTAGTCAGTTTTAACCGTTTGCTGATAGACTACAGCATGTCATGACTTGCTATAGGTTCCTATGTTAATAATAAACATAATCCAGGTGGCATTGGGGTTCCTTTAGAAAGCCTATTTGCTTTTTGAATAAATCAACAGAGAATAAACTGAATTTCGGGGAGACAGGGTTGGATTGGAAGAGGAGATCTTTAATTCAATGCAGAGCTTTTACCCAGACCATGCATGTGTTTGAGTGCAGGTTGGGGGGGGGGGGGCTTAAGGGTTTTCCACCGAATGAGGCCATAGTACAGTGTGTGTGTGTGTGTGCGCGCGCGTGTGTGTCAGTGCATTCAAGTGACGTTGCAGTGGTTCCTATACAGCAGAGCACAGTGCTGCAGACTGTTCTCAACAGACCAGCGCATTCACTCTGCACTAGTGTGTGATAGAGAGAGAGAGAGAAGAGGGAGAGAGACAGAGGGCTAGGGAGAGCAGTGGAGATGATGATGGAGAAGTGGAGAGAGAAATGGAGAGAATGCACCGTGTGAGAGAAAAAAAGAGAGAGAGAAAATGGGAGAGCACTAATGATCTGATGGTCTGCAGTCTTTTCTCCCCATTTTGTGGAGCTCAGCAAATATCGTTCTCTCTCTCTCTTTCTCTGTCTCTCTCTCTCCCTCCCTTGCTGGTGGAGGAGGAGGGACTATCTTGGAAAGGAACAGAGAGAGAGAGAGAGAGAGAGAGAGAGAGAGAGAATGGGCGGTGGGCGTGAAACACTCTATCATATCCCTCCTGCTCCGCTCTAATTGAGCCAAGTGTTTTAGTAGATTAAAAGACAGTGGAGGAAGGGAGTGATGCAGCACAGGGAGAGGGGGGGGGAGTGTGCTTGCGTTAAAGGAGAACCATTTTCAGTGCTAAGACACTAAACCACATCTGAAACAGCATGTATACTGGCATTCAGTACATTTCAGATATTTACCTTTAAGTTCTACATGTAGGCTTTGCTTGACTACATTACTGTACACGATGGCTGATTTTTTTTATCACCTGCACACAACATTAAGAAAAAGAAACAGCTGTGACAAAATCCAATCAATAATTTATCTCTGAGAGAGCCCCAGTTTTACAGGATGAGCAGCTTCAAGTGCATTTAAACGTAAATATGTCTCAACTTGAACAATCTGGATCCATCCATTTCCTTATGCCTATCCTTATAGAGTCCTGGGGTTGCTGTATAAAGGAATAAAATGAAGGAATATGCCTTTTTTAACCACACATACTTTAAACTGATATTTATGAAATCAGAAAAGTGCAGTGAGAGTGTGCACACAGCACACCTCATGCATACTTCAGACCAGCATACACATGCCCTGCATTCCAAATCACATACTCTTTCCTTTGACTATACTACATACTGCAGCTGTCCATAAAAAGAATTTAGCTTGCACACAGTTAGCATACAATTGGGACATACTGTTTTCGTCATAACGTTGCACCTTGGACTTGGCAGTTCTGCTTAGTTACATTGCTGGTTGTCCTCTCTCGGTGGCTCATTTGATGTGATTTATGGATGTGGGTTATAGCACAGACAAAAAAAAAATCATGCTGGTTTGCATATAGCCAAAAATACAACCAGGTGTATAGTTGAACATCCGGGTATTTTGTGGTAAAGCCTACTGCATCTGGATTGGGACATCCTAAAAAATTATTTTGCTATTCTTTCCCTGTTTAAATAATCATTTTTTTTTTATGAATCGTGAAGCACTTTGTGAAAGCTCTTTTGATGTTCAATAATAATTCAAGATATTGCTATGGCGATTACATGCGATACTTGATGATGAATTAGTGATACGGTGCTATAAATAGCCTCAGCCCGTGCAGAACGGCCACGTGTTAAGGACAGCTCTTCTGCTGCTCTAGAACCTGCTTGATGCCACACACTCGCTGCTTCTCTGCTGTTCCTCTGGTGGACTGCAGAAGTATCCATGTTGAGAGCAGAGCCAGGCTTAGAAACAGCTTTATACATCTGACGGAGAGTCTGCATCTGTGCATACAAACAGTTTAATGTACACAGAGGTTTATGCATCTGGCAACTGTTTTTGGTAAAGCGCCCCACTTCATGATTCTAATGTAAGCTAATCATGTTATGCTAAGCTAAACTGACCTTATTTACTCATTAAGTTCAATTTCATTAGCAAAAGGTTTTTGTAATTTGAGGTATGATGTGTTATTTATTTAAAAAAAAGTTATTTAAAATGGTAAATGTTTACGCCAGAATAATTTTTTTAAAGTTTGTGTGTTGCAACCGTCTCCCGCTCTTTATGTAAATCGCCTAGGAAACGCACCAATGGGCCCCGCTTCCCAAAAGCATTGTCATTAGAGGCTCTTAGAAATGAGCCGTCGGTCAGGGGGAGCTGTGTTTAGTCTGATAAATCAAGTGATGTCACTTGAGTCAGCGTTTGTTTGGGCCGCAGACTTCTGTAGTCCGCTAACCATCTCCCTGAGGCCACATGGCTCAAGGCTTACATTAGCCTATACCAGCACAAAGCAACTCATTGAAATAACCTCACCTCTTCAATAACCTCACCTTCTTCAGTCAAAACCAATTATCAAGCAGTCATTTCAGACGTTATATATTTTCCAGTGCCTCAAAATTAGAATATACAGCTATTGATTTGATGTTGTTTTGTATCCACACTTAAGATCATCATGCAATGCTGCGGTCTAGACTAAAGCTGCAAGTCAATTGATTGATATTTTGATCATCAATTATTCTTTTGTGCAAAAGTGTCAATCATGATTCGTACTTTTCAATTGTGAGGCTTCTCTCTGTCAGATAGGACAGTAGACAAATAATTAATTGTGAAAAAGTCAGCACACGATATTCTTTTGATGCAGCCCTTGTCTAAATTCATACTGATGACTGCAGCTCTTTAAGGAAGAAACAATGACCATTTAAATGACGTATTTATGTGTGGCAGCTTCAGAGTAACTTATCTTTTTTTTTTTTTTTTTTTTTTTTGGGCATTTTTATGCTTTATTGATAGTGCAGAGAGACAGAGGTGAAATGGGGCAGAGAGGGGAGTGACATGCAGAGGACGACCGCGGGCTGGAATCAAACCCGGGTCTGCTGCTGGGCCCGGCCCGGGGGGGGGGGGGGGGGGGACGCCGTATCAACTGAGCTAAGGGCGCCCCCAGAGTAATCTTTAAGTTTAGTCTAGTATCCTAATTAAAAATACTTCTCACATGATGTTCTGTGTTCTGTTATCAGTTTCCATATTGTCTCTTTTCTTTTCATTCTAGGGTGTGTGTGTATATGTTTGCAATTTGTGAATGTACAGTATGGGTCTAATATGGACTCATTGTTACTGATTGTTACAACAGTAGTAGTAAACTCAGGCTCTGATCATTGTAAATGACTCTGTCGGGAGTTTTTTTCTAGTTTAAGCCTTCCTCTTGTGGTTAACCATTGTCTGCTGTTTTCTGCTCCAGTATTCTGGCTACCTCCCCTGCTTCTCTTGCTCCTCTGTCCCCAGCTCCATCCCCTTGCCAAGCCGCTTGCCATGGCCATCCCCCCCACCCCCACACCCTGCCTCCTAGATCCTCGCCTTTCTGCCAATAAACTCTCTTAAACTCCACGTTGACTGTTTGTGTGTGAGTTCTTGGGTCCAACCTTTCCAACCACGTTGCATGTTCACTGCACATTGAGGAACTTTTACTTATTGAAATAAATCAAAATATTTTTATTGTGAGGATTAAAACATTTACTTAATACTCTCCTATTCACCTGCAGTGTCTCGCGCTGCATGTTGATACTGTGCTGCCGGTGGTCAGGGGCCCTGTGAGTGTTGCCCACTTTATGATTCTGCCATAGGACACATTCATTCCACATGGTTGGTGCCCCTCCATTCAAGTAAAATTAACTCCACCATACAATTACAACACAACAGTGATCCTCCAGTGGAGTGTCAACAGTTAGTGTTTGTCTTTTCATGTTTTCGATGTGACAGTTCCCCAAAAAGCCAGCTCCATAAAGAAATGCTTACACATCTTGTAGAAAGACTTAAAAACCAAAATAGTGGAGGCAGTAGGTATAGTAGGCTATAGTTTTGTTCAGCAAGTATGGCTGTGATGACCAGTGATAGGCTACTTCAGGCCACAGGGTTGGTTGGTATCACTGTATTAGTAGAACCACTATTCATGTCTGTCTGATTCACAGTTCAATAGATATTATGTCGTTGCAGTTCAATCCGAGGATGCAGCAAATGAAACGGTAGCAAACGGAGCAAACTGTAGGCCTACGTTGGTTCAACAACAACGGCGGTTCGAGCCTAAACAAATGATCCAATGATGTGAATTCAATCAGTCAGTCAATCAGGCAGGCAGTCAGTCATTCATCGGGGCATAGGCCTATTGATTCATAAAATCCGCATCCCACACATTTTCGTCGGTCTCTGTCTCTCTCTCTCACACACACACACACACACACACACACACACACACACACACACACACACACACACACACACACACACACACACACACACACACACACACACACACACACACACACACACACACACACACACACACACACACACACACACACACACACTCTCTCTCTCTCTCTCTCTCTCTCTCTCTCTCTCTCATACGCAGACTCCACCTCTCATCCTTCTCCACCTCCTCTCTGTTGGCCCTGTGTGTTACTTGTGTCGGGACGGTAGAGCAGGTTACAGTAGCCTATACTCTACAGAGCGCAGAGCGGCGGTGGATGGGGACGACCAGTAGCCGCAGCAGCAGCAGCAGCAGCAGCAGCAGTCGGGCGCACCGACCGAAGGATGCTCCAGCGCAGCCATGACTTGCTCGGCGTCAGATAGCGAGAAGATCGTGATCAACTGCGGCGGGATCCGACACGAGACGTACCGGTCCACCCTGAAGACGCTGCCGGGGACGCGCCTCTCCTGGCTGACCGAGCCCGACGCCTTCAGCAACTTCGACTACGACCCCAAGTGCGACGAGTTCTTCTTCGACCGCCACCCGGCCACCTTCTCCTTCATCCTCAACTACTACCGCACCGGCAAGCTCCACTGCCCCAACGATGTGTGCGGGCCGCTCTTTGAAGACGAGCTCGCCTTCTGGGGCATCGACGAGACGGACGTGGAGGCGTGCTGCTGGATGAACTACCGGCAGCATCGCGACGCAGAGGAGGCTTTGGACAGCTTCGAGAACCCCGAGCCGGAGCTCGAGGATGACCTGGCGCTCACCGGCGGGGCGGACGGCGACCTGAAGCGGCTGTGCATGCAGGAGGACAGCCGCAGGGCGTCGCGGTGGGAGCAGTGGCGGCCCTTTATGTGGGCGCTGTTCGAGGACCCGTACTCCTCCAAATACGCTCGGGTGAGTGGCCGGATCGATATCTCTATCTCTAATTATTTACATTCAGGAATGTTTTGATGTCCCCTTCTCTTGCGTTCTTCTTATTAAAGCTTTCATTTGGTGCGCGCTCACATGCCCACATTTGGCACTGCTTTGGCCACTGCGCATTGTTGCGCGTAAAGTTGCCCCCTAAACAGTTTTGGAGGAGTGGGGGTATTTCAGTTTCACTGCAGTGTGGTAGTATCCAAAAAAAGCAATGGCAATAGATAGATAGATAGATAGATAGATAGATAGATAGATAGATAGATAGATAGATAGATAGATAGATAGATAGATAGATAGATAGATAGATAGATAGATAGATAGATAGATAGATAGATAGATAGATAGATAGATAGATAGATAGATAGATAGATAGATAGATAGATAGATAGATAGATAGATAGATAGATAGATAGATAGATAGATATGCGTCAGTATGTCCCCCTCTTCGACCACTTTTCTCTCTCTCCCGTCATTTCTATGAATCCCGTTCTGCCGCATTCTTTCCCTTTAATCTCTTCCATTGATACTGGCTGAACAGTGGGCTATACTGCTGATGCCCGTTTGTCTGTGCGCATCAGTCATCTCTCTCTCCAGTGTCTATGCGCAGCAAATTATTTCTCCAGCGTAATACTGATCGGACTGAACAGTATTTATAAGAGCTATTACTCCAATGAGATCCATGTCTTTCCATTATCAGTCCACATTTGGTTCATCAGCATGTAACTAGTCCTGTGTGCGTGTGTGTGTGTGTGTGCGCGCGCGCGTATGTGTGTGTGTGTGTGTGTGTGTGAGCAGTGAGCACATGCACACGAATTCATTACTGTTTACCCACGAGCGTTCATCTACCTTAACGTGTGCTGTCAGATGATGGTGAATTCGTCTGCATTGGTACCTGCTGAGTGTGTGTGCGTGCTGACGTATGTGATGTTTTGCGCTATACACCGCTCGTCCTTCCCCCAGTCACCAGAGAACCGCTCGCTGTGAGTTTGTCGGTTTTGTTTTGACATTGCTGGCGGACACACATTCGATCAGTTTCAAGCGGAACACACGACATTAATGAATCAAATGTCATCGTTGGTCTTCATAGCTTATGTAACAGCTGGTTATAGCGACATATTCTGCACTCCTCTACAGCATAAAGGTGAATTCTTTAAGGGCTAAAAAAAAAAAGAAAAAAAGAAAAAGGGGGGAGTGTGCGCTACTCTCTCAGCACAAAGAGCATGTTGCAGTATCCTGAAGGCAATGTCAGGAAAAGCTTTTTTGGGATGGGGGAATGTATTTTAATGATCCAATGAAGCTACCTGACTTGTCTCTGTACACCGTTTACCTCGAGCTACTGTTTTCCTTCACATTGCATTCGATACTGTACACTCCAACTCATGTAGCAAAGTGGAGACAGGAGGTCAGGGTATAATGGATGGACATGTAGTGCGTCGTCCACCTTTTAATGCAGTCGACTGGGGGTTTGTGTCCCATGGCAGTGATGCAACAAATAGAAAGGCTGGTTATATGTAAACCTTCTGCTTATCGTCCAGACGATTTCAAACATGCACGGTGGAGGCCATGTGTGCAAGGGGGACAGCACAGGGCACAGGAGAGGTACATTTACCACTGTAGGCTTATATCCCCCTTCAATTTCGCAACACTTAGTTATTCGGTCTTCCATTGCTTTTCCACATTTCTCCTGCAGTCCTGTCCTGAGTGTGTCTCTCTCTGCCTCCCTCTGCTTAATAGTCTCTTTATTTGAATTTTTTTAAAGATTGTATTTGGGAATTTGTGTTTTATTAGACAGTTTTGGAGACACAGAGATGGAATTGAGGTAGAGAGGGGAATGACATGCAGAGAACAACCCGGGTAGTAGTCGTTAGAGAGCCCCCCCCCAGAAAAAGGGTTGTGGGCGCTTTAACCACTACACCACGAGCAGCGCCCCCCTATTAATCTCTTAAAACCAAATGGTCATTTGCCGAG
This sequence comes from Ammodytes marinus, assembly GCF_949987685.1. NCBI lineage: Eukaryota > Metazoa > Chordata > Actinopteri > Uranoscopiformes > Ammodytidae > Ammodytes > Ammodytes marinus. Next base: position 7,636,305 of record NC_137220.1, read on the forward strand.
CCAGAGGACAGTGTGCTGACCTGCATGGTTGTGAGCTCAGGTGTATTTTCTGTGGACTATGTGGCCATGCGCACGGACGGAGACAACATATTGACTCACTCGCTCTCTGTGACTTAGGATGTAGACACACAAACAGGGATATATACTATACTACTACAAACACACACACACACACACACACACACACACACACACACACACACACACACACACACACACACACACACACACACACACACACACACACACACACACACACACACACACACACACACACACACACACCAGCACACACAAATGTACACAGTCTGGTGTGTGGACATGTTCTGTAGGGAGGCATGAAAACACATTGAGAAAATGACAAAATGTATGCACATGAAAACTATAGATATGCAAACACAAAAATAACATCCCCAGCTACACAAGCACAAGTAAAAACACACACACACACACACACACACACACACACACACACACACACACACACACACACACACTGTTAAAAGCATCATTTTCAACTCCTTGTGACTTGTGCAGGTAGTTCAGGGAGTTTTTTAAACTTGTAAATAACTACTGTGTCTCTGTAGCTTGTTGTAATTTGTTGTTATTTAATAAGACTGACTTCAATGATGAACATTAGATTGCCACCGTGTCCTGTGGACCTGAGCCTCAAGCAAGCTGATGTTTGAGGGAACTTTTATATGAAGGTGGCTGCATCGACAAACATGTAAATGTAGTACTCAAGATCCATAGTCCAAATCAACCAAGTATATAATATAGTCCTTAATATATAACAAGATGAGGTCCAGAGTAGCATGGGCCAGCCCACTAGACCTAGAAACGATGTCCGAATTGGATGATTCTGCACAGCAAGATTTATGTCCAATGCCGGTGTTTAGTGTGAGCGCAGTGAGCGTTGTGCCCTCTATGCAAGGTGGACTGTGAGCAGTAGATGGCTGTGTAGCATGTGTGCCTTTCATGCAGGGGGACGGCAGTTTGCAATTGACTTTGGCAGCTTTCATTAACAGCAATCATGATCTTAACCTTAAGCATGTTGCAATGCTCAGGTATTGCAGAACGCCCATAATGTAATGCCAATCTTAACACCCTTGGTTGGGGGCAATGGGGTTGCCCAGTCCCAAAACAATAGGACTGAAATGCATCCATGGATGTCCATGTGACACAGCCCCACCGCAGGCTCTGCCCCCTTGCTCCAGCACTTCTCCACCGTGGTTCCAAGGTGAACTCAGAGTGTTTTGTCAGGTAGTGCACCTTTCAAGCAGCCTCTGTTAAAAAAATGGCTTAGTTTGGCCTGGAAGGGAGTGCATGTTCTCCCCTGAGTGCTTCCATTCTCATACAGCAAAATGCTTAGGTCATGTTCTTAGCGGGCCAAGTTACTTGAGTGTGTCTCTGTGCACATGCTTTCTGTCGGCTCATGGGCTGCAGCACTGTAAAGACGCTGAGCTGACCTTTGCTTTATCATACCAAACGCTACTAAAGGACAATGGTAAAGGGAATCTCTCCATCACTAAAGTTTGGACGTGTGAATGGAGGAGGTGCTCTCTTCTTTGTTGCAGTTTACTTGTGAAGACAAATCGGTTTGACCAAAGAATCTTTGCTCAGACGGCTTTTTCCGTGCAACAAACTATACACACCATTCAGAAAATGAAATTGCAGTAAGGGGGGCGCTCGTGGCAGTCAAACCAGCGATGAAAAAAAAAGAGGTGATAGTAAAAACAAAGGGAGACAAATGGTAGAGCAGGGGGTGGTGCCATGTTGGGGTATGACAGCTGAGGTGACTTTGAGAGTGTTGCAGTCAATAGTTTTGGTGCCAGCGCGGTGACATGAAGATAGGTTGGAAGCAGCATAGCTCAGGTGGGCCCAGGTCACGAGGCCCGGCTTGGGTTTTTAGCTGATTGGCTATAGTGGCGATCAACCAGGGGCAAAGCTACTCCACCCAGCCTTTTGCTATAGTAGGACGGGCAGATTTGTAATAACAAACAGAATTCACAAGACAGTTTTAGTAAGGTGTGCAAACCATTTTTGACATTGTTGGAAGATACTCAACTGCTTGCTGCTGATTTTACTCTGTATAGACAGTTTAAGCTTCAATACTGACCGATGTTTAGGCAATATACCTTCAAGCTGTGTTTTCTTTTTGTCTTCATTTGTTGTTGTTGTTGTTAGAGTATTGTGTGTATGTGTATTTGTTTTATTGTTAAAAAATAGGTTTAAAAATTGTATGTAAGCATTAATTCAGATGTATATTTTGATAATATCAAATATATTACATGGATTTATACATTTTGATAGCTAAATAAATTAATAACAGGTTAGAATTTTTTGTACAATTTAATAATACTGTAGACACACTGTAGATAATTAAATTGTAGATCAAATAAGTATATATTTAGTAAATCATTATTGTGGGGTCTATTTGTATTTTACCACCTTTTCACTTTTCTTTCACATATTCAAAATAAATTGAATCAAATCAAATTGAGGTATAGACCAAAGTGTCACACCTTAGAAGAAAAGTGATTCAATGACTGGATCAATGTTTTATTTATTTTGTAATCTTTATTGCAATATATTTATCGCAGTTCAGACAAAATGATCAAACACTAGACATATTACTAGTAGGCAAAGTACAGTGATACCTGTAGGCTTTAACCACTCGTCTTTCATATGAGGACATTAAGATGCATGAAACATTTGAATAAAGACAACAATATTAGTTATAAAATATTATAGGGGAAATAAATAAGGCCCTGTATAAACAAAACATACACACACACATACTGTATATACCGTATATATTCGATTATTATTTGACTCGACCTCATTGGAAATGAGGGTCACCCCTGATCTCTCCAGTATAAATAAAGGTTAAATGAAATTAATTTTTTAATGAATGTATATTTATGCATTAAAAAATAAAAATAAACACACGAATAAGCATCCCATCCCTCCCACTACTATGATTGTCGGTGTGTGTGTGTCTGTGTGTTCGTTTGTGCATGCATCTTTGAGATGGTTTGCTACAGGCACCACTGCACCCCATGCCTCCAAACGTTGCCACACATATTCTCTAGGGGTCCGGACAGGTTTTGGCCCGCCAAAAAATAATAATAATGGCGGCGTGGCGACAAAATAAATGATTTAAAACCTCACCATACGTGCTATATGAAGCCTTACCATACTGTATGTACTCCTTCCAGAGAGTGGGCATTAGTAGAACACAACAACACTTACCTGACACGCGATGGCTTTAATATGCCAACGATGCCAACCGCCATATAAACAGAAGAAGAAGTTACTTGATATCAGCTTGACACTTGCCCTCCGACATTTATCGCGGCCATTACAACACTGTGAGTGGGTCGAGCCATCGCGACGGACAACAACGCCATGTACGAACTAACTGTGCCCACGTGTTCTACTGCCCAAGATACAGTTTGCCGCTTTCTAAAGTCCAGTTCTGCACAAGTGTCTATGATGGATCTCCCTGGCTAGGTAGGTTTTAGATAGACACACGCGCACACATGCACTCTGTGCTGTAGCTTCACATCAAAAGCATTTTACCATCGAAAGGTCAGTGGACTTTTATTATGAAGCCTATAGGAACAAGAACGTGGCGTAGCTAGCAGCCTCTGCTATACAAAATGATTGCAACAACTAATGACTGATTTCTTTAACAAAAATAAGATAGAAAAACATGTGTTTCCGTCAAAAACATCTGTCATAATCCCTTGCCTATGTTACTGCAAACTTTCCACCGACTAGAGGTTGGGCAAGCGCAGCGCGCGAAAGCTGTGGTATAATAAATACATATAATAACTAAACTTCCAGAGGATAAGTAAATAACTTAAATAAATAATGACAAAAAAAAAACATCAAAGACACCGGCGTTAAGGGACACCATTTCCTCAAGAATGATCTTTTAACATACTATGACTGGATCACCGGTTCAACTCGTGCATCTATCTAAGTCAACGCGACACATCCGTTTTAAAGATAGCAGGGTTTTTTTCTCCCATTCCTTTCCTTTCTCTCTCTCCCCCGGTCGTCACCACTAACAGCTCGCCTTGCTTTATTACCACGATTTCAGAGCTGAGTGCTGGATTGCTTATTATCGCTCCCCCCCCCCACCCTCCCCATCCTCCTCCTCCAGCCCCTGTGCTTGTGCTATAGCGTAACACTGCAGTCCCCCGTAGTAGCTGACTGCGCTGGAGTCTGCTGCAGAGGAGAGAGAGAGGGAGAGAGAGAGGGAAAGAGAGAGTGAGGAAGAGAGGGGAGGGGGATGACATGGGAGGTGTTTTGGAGAGAGAGAGAGAGGGAGAGAGAGAGAGATGGAAAGAGAGAGTGAGGAAGAGAGGGGAGGGGGACGACATGAGAGGTGTTTTTGGAGAGAGAGAGAGAGAGTAGAGAGGGGTGGGGGTGGAAATGGATTCAGAATAAGAAGCAGTAGAGGAAGGAGAAGGAGAAGAAGGGAGAATGGGATGTTGGGGGGGGGGGTGACTTTCTGAAAACCTCCTTGTTTTTCCCCTCTCCATTGTGCTGAGCTGTGCAGGCTGCTTTGGCACGCTTGCTGGTATATCCGTTTGTTGTCTCATTCAGGTGGATGTCTCTAAGCTCAAATTCAATGTCGCTCCTCTTGGAAGCAAAACCCTTCCCACCACGCACCATTCCTCCTCTTCCGCTCCACACAGCGGGGTGCCATGGCAATACCCCCAGTCCCTTAGAGGAGAGAGAAACAAATACCAACGCATGGCAAACACACACACACACACACACACACACACACACACACACACACACACACACACACACACACACACACACACACACACACGCACACACACACACACACACACACACACACACACTCACACACACACACACACACAACGTCGTGTTTTCCTCACTTCCGAGGACATTACATAGAGTTACATTCATTTTCCTGAGGACTAGCACTACTTGCCTTACCCTTACCCTAACCGTAACGCACATTTACGTTAGTTTCAACCTTACCCAAGCCATCACCATAACATTTAATTATTTACGTTATGGGGACTTCCATTTTGTCCCCATAAGGAAAATCAAGTCCCCAGATACTGAGTCAGAGACAGACCCAAGATATGTGTACTGTGCATCCACCACTTCAGAAACTCAAACTAAAGCTAACCCAAAGTTGATTTTGACAGTGTATATTTTCTTTAAAACATTTGTGTGATGATGGGATTTCTATATTGCACCGACTGACTGAAACCAGAGGTCTGGTATTTTGAACCAGTTTTTCGTTTCTTTGGAAATTAAAGAAGAAGATAATGAAATACTATTATTATTTTATGAATACATTTAATTTCCAGAAAAACTGTCTCACTGGTTGTAGAAGTAGTTGAGATTGGGCCGATAGCCAAGCATAGAGCCTTTTGGGGAGGAAAAGGGCTTTTTCTTTCATCTTTGATCAAGGGGGACACATTTACCTCTTCTCAATATAGAGGGGGACATATCTCCCGCATCCCCCACAGAGATCTACACACACACACACACACACACACACACACACACACACACACACACACACACACACACACACACACACACACACACACACACACACACACACACACACACACACACACACACACACACGCACACACAGACCTTCATTTTCTTCAGAGGCTCGTTTGTCCATGTGAGTTATCTGGCTGCTTCATTAATACTGTGATGTCATGCCCATGGTGCAATAATTGGTTATAGGTTATAGACACACAGGTTATAGAGACAGGTATGTTTCTCAGGAGTAGATGGAGACAAAACCAGAGCCATGGTGGTATATGGAGAGACTATGGAGAAGAAACAGCTGAAAGTGACGGATAAACAATAGTGACCTAAAAGTACTTTATAAAGGGTTGAAATACTCTTTAGCACTACACTGTACATTTCTATGCATGAAAGTGCACTTTCACTAACATACTATTAAACAACATGTTGTCGATGTTCAAATGTCCGTGTGTCTGTTTGTTTTGTCTTGGTTGTACTCTCTGTGAAGTATGTTTTTTATGATGCGATCAAGCCAAATGTCCCCACGAGGAAACTACAGTTGAACCTAACCTACTAAAAAACAAAGTAATGGAAACAAATAGCGAGTATGGATGAATGTTTAAATAGTCTATCCATTGTCACTCTACATGTTAGTGGTAGAAATGTAAAGTTTACCCAACGGACATAATCAATTGCATAGAAAAATTGTGTAACAATATATGCTCCCTTTTTTAAAATCAATGCTGTTATTAAACACATTTGGACCATGATGAGTGGAACTTGAGCTCATCTGATAGGGCTGTGTGAGTGAGTGTACACGTCGACAATTCAACACGCACAGAGACGAGATTTGTATCCATAAACTGTAGTCATCTCAATATTGACGGGGGTGGGGAAAAAGGAAAGAGAGAGAGAGAGAAAAGAAAAGCCTACCATCCAAAATGTTGAACTACTCCTTTAAGAGCTAAGGTGAGACAGATGGTCAGTGGGTGGATTGCTGGCTGCGTTTATTGACCGATTCACCCAAAAAAACAATGACTTAGCCAATGTTATTTATGGAGCATGGACGTACATGTAGATCGTTTTGTGACCTTCAGTATTGGAAGAAGACGCTAACGCTACCGCAAGGTCTCAGGGTACCTCTGCAGCAAAACAAAACAATGGCAGCCAGATGATGATTTTTATGACCACACACACATACACACACGAATGCACGCACACACACACACACACACACACACACACACACACACACACACACGCACACACACACACACACACACACACACACACACACACACACACACACGCACACACAACTACGAACAAACACACACTCTTTTGCTCTTGCCATTTTGAGGTATATCTTTCCTCCTGTTTAAAAAAAAAGCCTTTTCAACGCTCTCCCCCCTCCCTCCCTAGTGGTTTTGTTGCGCTATAGGCAATATATCCAGCAGGTCCCCCTTCCCCCATGTGCTTTTCAGGATAATGCTGCGACAGAGATTTCTTTTCTCTGTGTGTGTGTCGGCCAGAGAGAGAGAGAGGGAGAAAGAGATATAGAGAGGCAGAGAGAAAGGCCGAGGGAGATAGAGAGAGAGAGAGAGAGAGAGAGGTGTGAAGTGTGAGTGTAAGAGGAGACGGTGCGGAGAGACACAAAGAGGGGACACCGCGTTATATTTGATGACATGTCAAGAAATAAAAGCGCTTAACCTCCGAGTGATCTCCACTGTCCTCTCGACTCACAGGGGTCAAAACATGCTCACACACACACACACACACACACACACACACACACACACACACACACTGTCAAAAGCAGCTAATTGAGCATAGAAAATAGCATGTGCAGTAAGCCCCCCAAGCCACTGCATTCAGCCTAATACACTCACACGTGCAGCAGCTTACTGCAGAGTGATCTGCGGTGATGTGCTGTGTGCGGTGTGTGTGTGCTCGTGAGGGAGGAAGAAGGTGAGAAATGCAGCCTGTCTCCTTCTAGTCAACAGCCTTACCTCCTCACTGCTCTGATGCTCAGGTTAACATTGGGTAGAGCAGATAGTGCTTTCAGAAAAGCAGAAAAAAAGGCGAGACGGTGCAGGAGAATAGAGTGATTTTTTTTAACTTATAGATATCATCATGAAACCTTGCCAGATGATCACTAACATTACGTCTTTTTACTATTATTAAATAAACATCTGAAATGTTGGATTCTATAGATGTTGGATACAGCCAGAGTAAAATGATTTATTTTATTTTTTACAACATATTTTACAAGTTTTTACAGCACATATTTTGGATACAGACTTTTTTTCATTATAAAAATGGATACGCGGAATGCCTTCGTTGTTAGTTTTCAATCTTCATCAGATTGAGATTGAGAATTTCCAACAATTTGAAATATTTTAAAAGTTATTAACAATTAAACATTTAAACCTCCCTCATGCTTTTGTCCTTGTCATGTTCTGTAACAGTGTTCTCACCTTGACACGGAAAGAAAAGATAGGAAAATGATAGATCTTTACAATTTGAGATGAATGAATGGCTGAGGTTCTGCTATATAAAGGCATGCCTTCCACAACCCTATCACAGCAACACAGCTGATTGTTGGACAATGTTGCAAAACACAGATTTACCAAAATACCCAAATCTGTAATACATATTAGACATGCTTACCATAAGCATCCTATACATTGTTATTGTGAGAGTGTTAGCATTCTGATGTTAAAGGAATAGTTCAAAATAAAAAATAAAAAATTGTGCCTCACTCTCTGTCTCAAGAAAAGGCTAAATTCGCTCATCCAGGTTAGCTTATCTCAAACTCTGGTAGTCAAGGGGAGCAGGTCAAAAGATAAACTTTATAACTATCAATAAACGCTATGTGTTGTTGTAACTTTTTTATTTACTACGTTATTATGTTGCACTCTATATTTTTTACACGTCATGTCAGTCATTTAAAAAACGAAATACATACTGGAAGGAAACCAGGAAGTGCCATGTACTGTATGTATTTGATTCTACAGCCTCACAGAGCTGCTAGCATGACTGAACACTCCGAGAGATTCCTAACTTTTAATATACATTTTTCCTGGGGCAAAATACTTTTTGTAATGTAAAAGAAATCACAGTACAATGTAGCCTGGCTCCGCCCGCCCGCCTAATTCCGGCCAAATTTTATTTTCCCTTCAGTAGTCAGTCTGGGTGTACAGCCCATTTCCCAGTTTTGCCGGAGATTCGACAGCCGGTCCAATCAGCGAACAGAGCGAGTGGCTGAGAACGATGACGTCGAAGTTGCGCTCCAGTTTCAGTTGCGGCCAGAAGCCGGCTCATGACACACGTGACGACCAAACGTTATGCGATTGGTTGGCTAATCCAGAGTGGCACTGGGCAGATCCAATAGTTTTAAACTTTAACAGACACCCGCCTCCATGAGTGAACGTTTGCCAATTACAGCACTGCCAGACCTTCTGTACAAATGAAATTAAGTACGATGGTCTGGTAGCACCAGGCTAAGTACAATGTGCATTAACACAAAATATCATCCAACCAAATAAAAGTATCCCTGGGGATTCCAGTTGCAACATACAGTACATTCAAACACCCTGTAGAGCCTCTTTGAGGAACTTTGAAAGATTCAATGCTCATGTCATCAAGCACAACAAAGACAATTCCATAGATTGTGACAGCACCTTGATAGTATTTGAACATATTGAAACACTTGAGGTATAGTGTTCTGTGTAGTGGTGTTTGATTAGTGTCAGCAGACCTGGAAGAGTGCCGATGGTGAGAATGCTTGCAGTGCATTTGCTGAGCCTGCATCCACTGCTGAGAGAGCTGCTATGAGGTGTACGTTTTAGCTAACAGAGCGGTGCTGTGAAAAACACAATGCTTTTTACATGTGCAGTTGTTTGTTCCCCTGTTGTGCTATCCAGCGCTGAAGTGGCTAATAATATGGGTCACTGGCACCCAGTGGTCACACCAAAATAGAAGCACTAGTGGAGGTGAAGAAGTGCTGAATCAACCTCATAATGCAAGTTTCATTTGTGGAGAGTTTGTTTTAGCCGGCAATTGTTTGTTGGCACATTGGGATAGCAGGGGAAAGCAGACGTGGTCCACTGATGAATTGTTGTACAGATGGCAATTTGACTTTGGGTTAGAGACCCTCTTGGAAATGAATTCAGCTTGTTGAAAGACGAGGCAGAGCTTATGAACCCTATAGGTTGGATAACCCCAGACCCCCTTATTTTACGGTGTGGCAATTATTTTTTGATAATTTGATTTATTGTTAATGTTCATGAGAAGAGCGTAGTGTTAAATGACATCCTGATAGCCTTATTGGAGCTCTACATTATTCTTATGACCCCTGTCTTTTAGAGGAACCCTTCGTCAACCTCTACTTATAAGACTTTCATTCCTGCAGTTGACAACTTACATGTGAGTTAAATTACATCTATATTATTAGTGATGTGCACACTTAATAGATAGTATGCTTCGTGAGTAACATAAATGGTCTCTGGTCAAAAGATTTGTGGAACCACTACCCTACCGGATACATAATTTGCCATATATGGTAAAGGATATGGTATGGTTTATATGGTATTACCGCAGTATGGTAATATTGGTACACAATATGAGATTTGTCATCATACTGAATAAGTGCAGTGGAAAAATACAGGAGTTAAAATGCCCCACCGGAGTGTTTTGGACGCAGCTTTTATTAGTGACTGATCTTGATATTTAGATATCATTTGAATGCTGAGTTTAACTTGTGAATCACACACACAAACACAAATCATTCAATACAAATTGTCTCCTTGATCAATATGACACATTCTAAAGTTAGAACAAGTTCAAATTGTGGCTGAACTATTTAGTGCATACAGTGTAATCATTAGGGTTGCAAAATTCCGGGAATTTTCAAAGTTGGAAACTTTCCAAGGGAATTAACGGGAATTAACGGGAATTTTGGGAATTAATGGGAATTAACGGGAATAAACCAAAAATTTAACAAATTTAAGGTTTGACCTTAACAGTGATTTTAAATATAGTCGGGGGAAATGTATATTTAGCATATTCTTGACTAAATAAACCAGCTTTCATGCTTTCACACTTGAGAATATGTGCTTTTCCTCAATCACATGCACACAGCACACTGCTTACTGCAGGGGTATTGAGGCCACGCCCCCTACATGCACTGTGCATTCCTCCATCACATGCACAGATGATTTCTAGAACCCTGGAGCATTGAGGCTACATTAAGCCCAGAGCACAAGACTTTTGAAGATACACATTTGAACATTTGAACTACATTTAAGTTTGAATATGATAGTCCATTAAATTTCCCCCAATTTCAAGTCAATTCCCAAAAATCGAATATTCCCAAAATTCCTGAGCGAAAGTTCCCATGGAAAGTTTCCGGAAAGTTTCCGGTAATTTACCGGGAACTTTCCACCCCTTTGCAACCCTAGTAATCATAGATACACAACTTGGAATAAAAAAGCATTGTGGTAAACCTCTGCTTTAAAGTCAATGCCATGGGCTTCACCCACAATATGGTTGGTGTCCTGTTTCGACTTAAAAGGTGTATTCCGAAATTTCATATCATTACCCATGTGCCCATCATAGGCAAAGCTGTGCTCATATATCAACTCACACGCACACACGCACACTAAAACTGTGTGGTCAGCGTGGCTTTATTTATTCATGACAAACATGACATTTGAAGAGCTTTCTCAGGGGAGGTATTGACCTGAGGAAACCTTTCATAGTCGCCCCACCAAACCATCAGTATCACTTTAACACCGACTACAAAACGCCCTATGGCCACATTCACCACACCACCGGATCAAAGGGAGGACAGGTCCCACTCAAATCCACGGCCATCTTTTTTTTAACTTCAACAACACAAAAAAAAACAGAACACATACAAGACATTCCTCACAATCCAGGGCTAACCATCAATTAGTAATCCAACATCCAGAGAGAAAAAATACAATTGAAGAGAGAAAAATTAACGTATTATCAAAATCAGTCGTTTCTCAATTTATTCAGAGTCATGGGGTCAAAATTGTGCAAAATAAAATAATAATTTCTAATATATAAATATTAAAATCAACAGTCTTTAAAAGATCATCATAAAGACATTTTTGTAATTGTCAAATGATTGACACAGGTGTAGTTGGCATGGACTTCAAATTTCAGATTTCCCTATTGTGTGCCATGATAAAGCTGAGTAAACTCAATGTAAAGAGTGTAATTTCAGGATTTTCCAAAAATGTTTTCTTAAATGGGATTAGGGAGGAAACAGTGGTTCCACAGCCTGGGAACAGACATAAAAATCTAAAAGCTTTTACACTGGCTACAGCCTCGACTGCACCAAAAAGAGCCGTACCCACAGAACAGCTTCCCTGTGAATCTTCCTCCTCAACTAGCCAAAAACCCATTAGAGCATCCCCTTTCTGCCTCCCATCCCTCATTTCTTCTCCTCTAAATATAGCCTTATTTCACTCCGTCATATGAACACACACACACACACACACACACACACACACACACACACACACACACACACACACACACACACACACACACACACACACACACACATACATACACACATACACACACCTCGTCCCCCTGGTGGGGGTGGAGGTGTTAGTGCGCCTCTGATGCACGCTCATGGAGTGGAGCCCCTGGTGCAGTCTCTCTCTCAAACACACGCACACACGCACGCACGCACGCACGCACGCAAACACACACACATACACACACACACACACACACACACACACACACACACACACACACACACACACACGCTGGCCTCTTTGCAGCAGTGTTCATGCTGGAGCTCCGCGGGGGTTGCTGTAGCAAACAGCATGTGCGAACAGGAGCTGCAGGGCCACAGGGTTTGCACAGTCACTTCAAAGAAAAACTCCATCCTGATATTCATAGGCGCAGCTATCGGGGGGGATGCAGGGGATACCAGCCCCTCACAATATGAAAAACAACCCCCTTCTCCCCAAAAGAGGTACAAATAACAGTTCAGGGGATGGACACATTTTTATATCCTTCTTACCTGTATATATTTACCAATGATTTCAGACACCCCTATGGTGGACCATACCATCTTAACCTTGCCGACTGTCTACAGTAGTGTAGTATTTAAAGGAGAAGTAAGTGATATTTCTTTTGTTAATGCGCGTGTTAAATCACTCTATATTCATACAGCAATCACTTCAACAGTATGCACAGTTCATAACACAGGTCAGCTTTGCAGTAATTACCAGATAAAATGTTGAGTATCCCGCTCGTTTTTTTCCAATCAGGAGACAGAGCGCTGTACAGTAATGAGCCGTAAAGAGCTGGTCTCTGTGCCCGCGAACGATGAATCGCTGCTCTCCATCGCGGCACTATCTAACGAAACACATGTTTCTCAGGAGTTGGTGGACGGTGAATATTGCTCATCATATCGTTCATCATCTGGACACACTTGGGATGCAGTATTTATTGTAATGTGTGGATTTTTGAAAATAGTGTGGAACTTTGTTGCCAATTTGGGACATAGACAATCAAACTAAAAGCAACATCAAAACAAAAAATATTCATGCAGCTTTCAAGGGCCTTTAAGAAAAGTTGAATATATTTCATTTGAGACATTTTGTTTAAAGATTTAAGCAGAGTCAAATTGAAATGCTAAGGAACTAAAGTTGAAGTGCCAAGGAACTAAGTACCAGGAACTTTTACTTTAGGTGGACAAGTCTCTTTATCGAGCACACCATTCCTCCTCTGTCCTCCCTCTCTTCTATGAATGCAGCGTGCAGGGAAAGCCATTGTCACCCTGTGGGACTGGACTATTCAGAACTGACACTGACGCCAGACTCACCTAGGTGTTAGTCAGTTAGCTGTAGGGGGCCTAGACATTACTGTGCTATTGTTCTCTTCATCTCACAGAGGGAAACAGGTTGAGTGAGTGTCCTTCCCTAAATGTGGAATCCTCAATTAACACCTTATGTCATTTTAGAAACAAATACAGTATGTGACTGTCATGGGCACGTCCTGGTTTGTTTCCAGTATGTATTTGATTCGAAAAATGACATAACTTCAAAAAATATGCAACATAACGTGGTAAATGAACTTGCTTGTGGATAAAAAGCCGTGTGAACAGCATCTTTACCTGGAGAAGTGACTTGGCTATGGAGCTCTGTTGAAGATACCATGTCGGGTGCTAGTCAGGTATGTCAAATACATCAAATACAAAACTCCTCCGTTGATACAGGTTTGTTTAAAAAGTAGTTGAACAATTTGTAACAGTAACAAAAGCAATGGCGACAAGAAAATGCTGTAACATGTAGCTAGTTTGTTACCTAATCAATTCTGCATTCAATATAAGCATTATACGTACATATACTTGTGAAGCGGTAAAACCAGGGGCTTAAGTATTTTTCAATCTCCTTAATGTAAAACAAAATGTAATAATTTGGTAAATTATGGGCAAAAATATTCTCACGTTATACGTCTAGCATTTTGTTACAATATCAACCACTTACTCTATGGACTTTATCAATTTTTTAATTGCATAATGCGTCCTTACATTATCAGCTCTTACAAGCCAACTTAATTACATTTTTTGATAAGAACAAAAGTTAAAAGCACAGCCAATCATTTAGGAGCTTAGTAATGGTACATTCCTGCCTAGCAATTATCACAAGTCTGACATTATGACCCCTGATTATCTGACCATGAAACCCCTCAGTGGACACATATATTGAATCATAAGAGAAAGGAGCGTGTGCTGTTTTACTTGTTATGTCTCGCTTTCTCTCTCTGCGGTTTTAAAGCACACGCAGACTCTCTGGCTCCCATAAAAAAGAAAGAGATAAAAGAGGAGAGAGTGATGGCGGGAATGAGAAAAGGAGGACAAGAGAGAAAGGAGGTCCATTTTAGTCCCTTTTAGCTCCCTACGTCTTTTAACATTACTGCAGAGTCTGCTGTTTCCCCCCTACTCCTGCACACACACACACACACACACACACACACACACACACACACACACACACACACACACACACACACACACACACACAAAGTCATGCCATAAACCTCTCCGTCCGTCTCCATGCTCTGCATCGATAATACGATGATTTCCGTAAAGCCTTACTGTATGTTGGAGATGTTCAAACCTCTCAGGCCACTCTCTTGATTGATTAGCTGTGTGTGTGTGTGCCTGTGTGTGTGTGCCTGTGTCTGTGTGTGTGTGTGTGTGTGTGTGTGTGTGTGTGTGTGTGTGTGTTTGCATACTGCGGGACGAGATGCCAGTAAAGAGAAGGAGAATCTCAGAGTGACAAGGGTCTAATGCTGCAGCCCAGCGTTTAGACAGTGACATAGAGAGGAGAGGAATGTGGAGGATGAGTAGATGAGGATGAGTAGGCCACGAGAGAGGGAGGTATGGAGGGATCATTCCATGAGAAATGAAGGAGGGAGAAATACCAAATGGACATTCTATATGGTAAAAGAGAAAAGGGAATCTCTCCTCTTTCTATCGCCCTGCTTTTCTCCACAATATTTGCAATTTACATTCCCCCTGTCCAATTTATTATCTCAACATTATTCAATGCGCTGAACCGGAAATCCAAACTTTCGATAAGCATTCTTGGCACCATTCTGAAGACTATAACAGAAGATCGTATGTTGTTCATTGTCTGATTTATGATAGATTTTGTTTTAAAAAAAAATTTGATTCAAAGAATGAAAGAAAAGCTTTATCCAAATCTATTAGGCAAAAACCCGGTATTGTAAAATATTTGATCATTCTACCGTTGGGCCTTGAAAAGTTGATTAAACAAAGCTACGTGAGATGTTAAGAGGAGAGATGTCTCTTTGGTGGATCTGCTAGCAGGGCTCTAGACTGCAACCTTTTTTGGGAGTAGCCTATGCAAGTTTAATGTTGACCCATAGGCTAGTCACATCACTTCAATACATGATCATTACTGTTTTGGTTAGTTAACATGGGAACAGAAAGAGAATACAAGTAATCCTTATTTCAACACTGGCCACCCCTTTTCCACTGGCCAAATGTCCCACTAACACCTGCTAAGAGTGGGTTTATGAGTGCCATGGGAATGCTTTCACCCGGCATTTAGACTTCAGCTGGGCTTTAAATGTAGCTTGTTGCCTCACTCTTGGGTTCAAGACAAGGCGACATATTGTCCTTTAAAGCTGGGGTGGAGGATTTGGGGAGAAAATGGAAGTTGGGGTAGAGATTCGAATCCAAATACCTCAACCGCTCCACTTGTTCTCTTTGGTCCCTCCCCTATGGTCCCTCCCTGACATGCTCTACACCAACAAAGTCGTGCCAAAGTGAATGGACAGCCAATAAGACCAGAGAATTGGAGCCTCGCTCTGATTGGTCAAAGTGTCAGCTCATGTTAACTTTGACTGATCAGAAATCATATACCCCAGCTTTGACTCTGTGTGCATTATTGAAGAAGAAACAGGCGAAGGTTCATTGCTAGCTAGCTTAGCACAAATACGGAGTGAGACCGACTTACACACACACACAGACATACATACTTGCTACACATATAAACATGGAAGCTAACTACAGTGAATCATCCAGATCTTAGCACTGCAATTAGCAACATAATTAATTTCCCATGTTGTTAATCTACAGGTTTACTGAATTCAACAAAGCAGAAAAAAGGTGTGCAAGTCACTACTGTCTATGTTACAGTAAGGAAATAGCTATTATCTTTAAAGGAAAGCTTTCATTGTGTGTGTGTGTGTGTGTGTGTGTGTGTGTGTGTGTGTGTTTTCTTCATATTGCATTGCGACAGCCTATTTAAAGTGATCATATACCAGATAGAATGCTTGTTTAAAAGCAATCACACTGGTCAAACTAACTAAAACCTTAGCCGTCAATCAGGGCTTGGGCATGGTACACTTACATAGTGTGACTGTGTGCCTTGAAAGAGGAGAGATAGAGAGAGAGGAGGGGAGAAAAAAGGACGCAGCAAAAGACAGGACCATTTTTCAAGGACAAAATGTTGAATGGCGTTGTGGAGCACTGCAGCATTTAGGGAGAACAGGAGAACTAAGCAGAGAGAAAAGGTGCACTACCTTGGCTCACCTCGGTAAGCAGTGTAAGCTGGCCTGAACCGCAGAAAATGTAAAAAAGCCAAGTGAGTGTAGTCATAGGACTGTCATGTCAGAGATAGTGCCACACACACAACACAGCAGAATGTAACAGTCTTTCTTCCCGTCCCTCTGCTTGATATCATATTCCATTATCCTGCTCTCATTCTTCGTCGTCCCTAAGGTCTTGTGCTGTTCTTAAATCACTCAAGGGACTTATAGCCTCGCAGACACACACATACACACACACACACGCGTGCACGCACACACACACACACACACACACACACACACACACACACACACACATACACACATAAATAAGTTAGTGAACACGTCTCTTTCTACCACTATAGGCTACCCTATATCTTAATACCACCATGTTTTTCTGCGTTCATAATTTCGTCACGTTGCACTGTGTGGATTTTTGGAAGAAGAAAGATAGAAAGGAGGGAGGGAAGGAAGGAATGAAAAAGCACATGAATGAAGGTAGAAAGGAATGGAATTAAGGCGTAAAAAAGAAGGAAGAAAGGGGGGAAGGAAGTAAAGGGTAAACAGCCAGTCCCAGTCAAAGACGGAAGCGAGCAAGTTAATGCACCTCCAGGCATTTGCTAACATCAGTGTATGATGCAGTGGAATGTGCTGCATTAGAAAAAGGCTAAGTGCACCAGAAAAATTGTGAACAAAACAGCCGTTGCAATCCATTTCCACTTCTCTCACTGATGTAAATCCCCATTCGCAAACCCTAAGAGCAGTTTGACGACTGACAGCTCCCCTCCATTTGTCGAGAATCTGACCTGATCGTTGGGCTAAAGCCAAACCACTACCTTACCCAACCATTATGTTACCGTCTTTGTGTAAAGGATGGTAGAAGGACATTTTTCATTCATCAAGGTTCTTCGAAAATCCTCCAAAAAGGGAACATTCGGTAGATCAGTCCCAATTTTTTTTTGTTCACTCCTGATATCCAACATCTGGTTTCCTTCCAGTATGATTAGTAATGATATAACGTGTAGAAATATAGAACGCGACATGACATTGCCTAGTTCTATGTCATGAATGTATTCTTGAGCCGGAGAGTCAGGCAAAAAGCTAAAAAAAATCTAAATGTTGAACTATTCCTTTAAGTTGAGGCATCGTTTCTATAGCTACACTGAGTGTAGTACGAGCTGTGGAGGCGGAGTTGCAGCCAACCATTTTTTGTAGCTTTCCATAATGGACAATCTGAAACATTCCCTCACTTCATGCTGTGATGGGCAAGTATGTACTGTAAATATGAGGCAGTTAGCAAGATTTGAATTTGAAGGCTCTGTGCCACCTATTGGTGATTTATTTATTCTTGGGATGGAAAGCAGACTGGCATTATGGGATGTTGGAGGCCTGGTCGGTATTCTGAACATGGAGTCACTAGGGATGAAACATAGGAAGGTGTGGGTCTGTGTAAAATTGTATATGAGTTAAAAACATAATCTTGAAATCCATTCTAGCATTCACAGGGAGCCAATTTAATTAAATGAGAAGAGGAGCGATAACATTGTCTGATTCCGGTTCAATCCTAGCACCAGTATTTTGAACAAGCTGCATTTTGCTATTTGTTGATTTTGGTAAGCAGGAGAAAACGTGTATTGCACAAGCCCCAACCTCAGCGATTTTTACCAGCATCCAATAAGGAAGTGACCACAACTGTAGTAACCATGAAGTGCCACTGGGGGCTGGGAGCAGAAGACAGCCATCTCTCATTGACTCCAATGTTAAACATGCCATTTTCACAGCATTATTAAACCTATTTACAGCCTGGGCCACAAAACCATTTTAGCCTGTATGTTTAGGTCATATCTCCTTGACAACACTGAGGGGGGTGAATTTTTTTGGCCCACGCTAGTTTTTATTCTTTTGGAGGTTAAAATGTATTGGCGAGATCCCTTGAGTGACAGCTCTCCGCCCGTTGTCCCTCACTTTGCCTCGGAGGTATACGTCAGCTATCTCCCTCCCCCTCACAAAATGGTGACGCGCACAAACCAGGATTATTGGATGCCGTGTGAATAACTGAGGTCAGCCCGGATGCTACATCCATATTATTTACCATCTATGGTATTGCAGTAGTCAAAAGACATAAGTATGAACCCAGAGTTTCAGCATCGGCCATGGGAGGGGATGGACAGATCTTGGCGATGCTACGTTGGTAGAAATAAGCTGTGTTTGTCATGACATTGATATGATATTTGAAGGAGAGATTTTAATCAATTAGAGCTCAGAGATTTCTAATGCAGGGGCTTTGTGCGCTTATATTTAATGTAAGGTTGCAGAATTCCTTCTGTATACGCCTCGGACCAAAAGTATCCTCGGACCAGAAGTATCGGTTCAGTTATGTGAACTGGTATGTCGATGTTATCTATCATAAAGTTTTCTTGTGACACCATGTTCTTTTTCTGCCTCATTTTATGCCCGGCACTTGGAGTTGCATTTGATGTGTTCTAAATAAATGAGATTATATTGATTAATTGAATTTGCAAACAATGTACTGTAAGTGGTGAGACGTGAATTTTACAATATTTTTTAAAATTTTCAAAACGTGGTGTGTGCGCAGAAATGAACCTCATGGAACTGTTGTTTGGGAGTCTGTTCCTGTCTGTAGGACATTCTTTGACACACAGCTAAACTAAGCTTGAGAAATAGCCACTTCAGGCTAGTCCAGAAGTATAAATAACCATGGTTACAAGGCTGGGATTCATATTAACATTGATGGAACACAAAACTAAATTAGGCCTGACTTTATATTCTAGGCTTTTTGCTTAATCCTGCTTCATGGAATGCCCCCCCCAGAGGCTGTACAGTATTGTTTGTGTGTGTGTGTGTGTGTGTGTGTATTTGTGTGTGGGTCAGTGGGTTGATTGTTGAGCTACATCCCCACTTGTATCTGTGCCAATTCTCTGTTTTCGCTGTTGTGGAGTCTCAAGAAAAAAGAGGGAAATGGAGAGCGCCTTCTTCAGTTTTTGTCCCCCTCTCAAATATAATATCACACACACACACGCACACAAACACCCACACACACACACACACACACACACACACACACACACACACACACACACACACACACACACACACACACACACACACATATATTTGTGCTCAAATCTGCGGGGAACTCATTTATGCCACTGCCCTATTGGTAATTTGACTGCTGCTGTTTTTCACAGCCTTAGAACGCCCACACTTATACCAAACCCAGACAAACACACAAACACACACACACACACACACACACACACACACACACACACACACACACACACACACACACACACACACACACACACACACACACACACACACACATGCACACACACACACACACACATACACACACACGCACACACACACACACACACGCACACACACACACACACACACACACACACACACACACACACATAGTAACATAGAAGATCAATATATGACCTCAGCAGGGTGCCCTCCTCCGCTGATGACCTCAGCTAACCGGCCAGTTAAAACATCGATACGGGGCAGGGAGGCGGGGCCAAGCTGTCAATCATTGTAGTGGACAGTGGGAGGGGTTCCTTCTGTCATCCGGTACCCTTTCATGCGGCTATCATCAATCTGTCCCTTTGATGATTTTCTCTTAAAAAAGGTAATTCAACTTAATATGAAGATGTCTAATTTATATATATGTGGAGCAATATCTGATAATGTTGAGTTGGTTGAGTCTCAACCTGCCTTCCAATCCCTGTATACTTCCCTAATATTTAGTATGGTAGAAAAAGATTCAGGATGTCCCAATTCTTGTGGTCAGATTTAGCATGCTTAAAAATACCCGGATGCCCTACAAATACATCGAGTCAAGATTTTTAGTGTTGAAAACAGTATGCTATTTGTGCGATTCTGGAACGCAGCCTCAAGTGTTCTCATCAACATGCAGAAACAGCTGTTATCTAGTATAAAGCATCTCATAAAGCCAGTGTACCCTACAGCCAAGCAGCCAGCAGCACACAGACACATTAAGAGACTAGCCAGTGAATGAAATGGAGCAACTAACCATGTATTTTTCATAAACAGGACACCAGATGAACGCTTGTGTTGTATATGTCTGTGCTGGATGTGTAAATGAGCAGCTGTGTGCCAATGTGTTCAACCATTACAACGCTACACCATAAAGTGTAACAATGTGTTAAGTACTGCTTATTATTCTG
This sequence comes from Ammodytes marinus, assembly GCF_949987685.1. NCBI lineage: Eukaryota > Metazoa > Chordata > Actinopteri > Uranoscopiformes > Ammodytidae > Ammodytes > Ammodytes marinus. The sequence goes on from NC_137220.1 coordinate 7,657,193, forward strand.
CATACTTTACTAGGTTGCTTGAATAGTTCTTGATGAAATTTAAAGGTGGAGTCTGCGATTCTGGAGAGCACTTGATTGTCAAAATAATGTTGTGCTGAAAAGACACACATAGTAGATATAGCGGATCCGGAGGAGATATTCACACATTTTGACAAAAAGTGTTTTTTTGACAACAAGCGTTCTCCAGAATTGCTGACTGTCCCTTTAAGCTTCTTATTATGGCGCTCCATCTCTGCTACCAATATGAAGTGATGTAGTAAAGGATTAAAAACAATGTGAAGTTAAAAATAAATTCATTCGTTCACAATATCTCTATGGTTACAAACTACAGTGGTTGTGGTGGTGTTGTATTGGTTTTAGTGGGACTTTTCCCGTGGGCCACCACACATGACAGGACGTGTCAGACAGTGCCCCTACTGGCCTGTTTCTATTCCCCCAGGTATATGTGTTCTGTTCACTTTCTGGCAGCGGCTCCTTTTGGCCCTCATTCAGGGCCTTGGCAGCCCGGGACACTATTTGGCAGAGGCCCTGTCCTCCTACTTAGTGTATTGGAGTAAGCGCTGCCTGCACCGAGCGAAAAAGCACTGCAGCAATCTGCGACCTGCGGCAGGCAGCGCTACAGCAGAGCAGAGGGAGAAAGAAAGGAGGGAGAGAGAGAGAGAAAGACATGGTCAAATACTGCTTGCTTTTTTTAAGGGGTTCTTGCCCTTTGTAATTATTCTCTTAGTTTTCTTTGTTTTCCTTTCTTGTTTTTTTTGTCACCTGAATACACACACTTGAACGCTTTCTCTTTCACAGCCCTTTTTTTCTGCTTAATAAACCAACCGAGTGGACTCAAATCTGAGATGCACACGCACTTAGCCGCAGCAGCAGGTTTAGCGGTGTGGCTGTGGGGCTGTTTGTACGGATGGCTGGCTCTGCTCTGCTCTGTGACAGTACCTCCTCCCTCTCCTCCTCCTCTTGCCTGCCTGCCTGCCTTCCTGTCTCATTGTTCTACCTTGGCTATCCGCTGGTCCGTGTCATTTATAGCGCAGTGGGGAGCTCCAGGCGTTACATTATAGCTTGTAACTTGCCTGAGTTCCCCTGCTGCACTCATGCTCTCTCCCTTCTCTGATCAAACTTTTCAAGCACAAACTTGCTTAAGCAAATTAAATTAGGCAATGAAGATGTCGCCCCCCCTCCCCACCGTCCCCCCCATGAATGAGCTCAGGTGTTAGCTAGCGAGTTATTCTGTTAGCATAGCCTACAGTATGTGGGGCACATTGCAGTGCATAGTGGAACCTATTTACACCCAAAGTCCACACGACAGGACTGCATTCATGACTTTCATTTTTAAAATGTCATTGGAGGATCAGCCCCCTAGAGAGGCAGCATCTGCTTCTCGATGGGGTCCTCAGGCAAACAACAAAGGAAAGAAACATTGACCATGTCAAATACACAAGTGATAAAAATACAATCTCCCAAAACAGACTATTACAAAGATAAGCACAAGCACACAGAGGCTCTCACATCATCCCCCCACACCCCTACCCATTGCAGTACATCAAAATCAGTATAATAATTACTACTAGCACACTTGCCATTACATTGGCAACATTAGGAATGTAGTAAACCAACCCTATTCACAATATATGAGTAAATTGAGGCTGGACCATATCCCACCCCACAGAATCACTTGTGTAGAAGTGTTGTGACTGATGTGATCTAATGTATGGATTGATTTATAATGAAAAGACATCAGGGCTCTTTTGTTTTTCATCCAAAAGGTTCTCATCGATCCTGCTCCTGCTGATTCAGTGCAGTCCAGGCTTTGCTTACGCATATGTCTGCTGACGGCCGGACGGCAATTACTATGAGAGTGCTCTGGGAGTTTTATGTAAGGCTGAGTCTGGTTGGCCATACAGTAGGCTGCTGCTGTGTCTGTATCTATGGGGGGGACGGGGGACGGGGGGTGGGGGGGGGCATAAGCAATTCTGGAAAATGCTTGTCGACAAAATCCCTTTTTTTGTTGTGGTTGCCAAATCAGTGAATTTCTCCTCGCAATCTGCCTCTTGTCCGTTCTGTGAGTGCGCTGAAAAATAAATCTAGTGTTACTACGCAGCCTAGGCTCTGTAAACGAGCATGTGCTTTTTCATGCGTATTCCCAATCAAATGTGCAATAAAACAAATCACAGAAGGAAGTACACACAATGAATTTGGTGCATTCTGGCCGGGCCAATGTCTATTCATTTTGCACGGGCCGTGATATTTAAAAAACAACCTGAAAGGCCCTGGGACACACTACACGCTATTTCCTCTGTTAATGAATGCCTCAGTATTAGAAGTGAAATGATTAGCAAACCCATTGATTTGACGATCGACAGGACTTTGGATATCAGGCTCTTGGTCTTTTAAAGGTGTCCACTTGGCCTCAAGGACATTGTAATGCACATTCTTCATCATTGTTTGACCTTTTACTTGATGAAATGTGTGATTGATCAATTGAAAAAAAAATTGATAGGCAGAATGAGGTTGTGTGACTGTTACCCAGCCACATGTAACAGCAGACATGTTTTTACACAGTGTTAACTGTCAACGCATGGCCACACTCCGAAGCAAGGTGTTAAGCCTGCAGCCATCGCCTCTTCCTTATGTAATAACCTTCAGAAGTGTGCTAAGAATGATAATGGAAAGTTTAGCTTATGTAAGTGCTCAAGAAGTGGAGATTTTGGGGTCTAGAGTATTGAAGAAAAATTGATGTTGAGTAACGGCTATTAAAGATGGTTGTATGGGAGATATAATACACAGAAGTTTAGTCAAATAAACATCAACGTGTACATTATGGACCTTTGATTTATACTAGTATGAAAGATGACATGTTATGGAAGCAAAATATATCAAATTAAATTTCAAAATTGACCAGTGCTTTAAAAAAACCGTGTGTTTTTGCCTGCAGTGTCCCGCCTTAAATATTATTCATTACCAAATCCATTAGAGCATTCATTGGTATTCATCCATTAGATTTATGTGCCGTTTTTCTGTCGAAGTTGATCTTTCACACCTCCTGCATGTGGCCATCTGTCAGCAAGGGAGAGAGGCTGAGATATGGAGGTCACATCACATGTCCAGGGACGCAGAAAACAAAACAAAAAAGCAAGAGCACGAATGAGTTAAAATGGGGAAAAAGGAGAGTGGAAGAGAGGTGGGACATCTACAGAGGCATGGTGCTGAGTGCTGCTAGTTACTGTAGCACACTGACTAGTTGTAATGCACTGCACCACTTCATACTGTTTGAAGCGACACACTACACAGCTACAAGAGACCACATACAGGCTGTCTCTCACCTGCATCTTTACCTTCGCTCTTCCTTTCCTCTCTATCTTTAACACAGCCTGTCCAGCTGGGATCTAGCTAGCTGACTGGGCAGAACTCAATCCTCCAGTGTGTATGTGTGTGTGTGTGTGTGTGTGTGTGTGTGTGTGTGTGTGTGTGTGTGTGTGTGTGTGTGTGTGTGTGTGTGTGTGTGTGTGTGTGTGTGTGTGTGCAGAGGGATACATACTGCCGTATTCTATTCTTGGGGAGTACACAGTATGCAAATCTTTAGCTGGGCTATTTATAGTGAAGTCACCTTTACAGGGGACAATGTGTGTGTGTGTGTGTGTGTGTGTGTGTGTGTGTGTGTGTGTGTGTGTGTGTGTGTGTGTGTGTGTGTGTGTGTGTGTATGTGTGTGTGTGTGGCTGTGTGTGTTTGTCTTTCATGCAGTGAAAGAGAGGACATCCCGAATGCTGCGTCACCTCACCAGAAGAGAGAAAATGTGATGTCATTTTAGAAGTATCAGTAACCTTTCTGCTGCAGTCTCACTTTGAACCAAAAACTCTGGTCTAAGTGCGGTACATGTACTGTGTGTGAATAGAGATGTTCAGTTAGGCTTGGAATCATTAATTATGTATAAGTATCGTGTGCTATATTTGGTGATGTTCGCACAGGACTTTTCATGTTTTCAAACAAGTCATCCAAATGAAACAGCACAATGCATCATGTGTGAATGCCCTCTAGAACATAGCGACACTTAAGCCATGGTTTCCTCTGAGAGGTTCAGTTAGGTGTGGTTCGGCTCAGCACGCATTTATTTGCGTTTCCACTGTCAATAGTGGGGAAGGGTACCAAAATTAGCCAACCGTATTCTCACCCTTTTATTGGGGTAAAAAGCCATCCCCAATGATTGGAGCTATACACACTGCAGTCAGTTGATAGATCGACACAATCATATCAACAGATGAGCCGCCGTCTGTGGTATAGTGAAGAGTTTTGTGTGAAGAGAAAAATGTCGGCGCCCAGCTCTCTGTTTAATGCGTTGTGTTTTTTTTCAGTCTCCTCTTTGAATTGTTGGATATAGAATCAACTTTTCTTTTTAGTGTCCTGATTTGGGGCTATACTGTATGTCTACTTGTAACTACGCCTCTAGGAAATATCTCACCAACCATTAGGGTGAATGAGCTTCTGTGTGCTTTAGGGCGCACTCACACTAGGCCCTGTACCGTGTGCCCAAGCACCATTGCCCCCTCCCCATCCATTGAGTAAGAAACGGAGCACTCACACTGGTCAAGCCAACTTTAGACTTCAGGGGACAAACGTACTAAATGGTCTTGTGTGTGAGTGTCCTTCTAGTCTGTTTTGCTTCCTACTGATGGTAGTTTGTGCTTTAGGATACGTTCATCAGTTCCCAGGTAGCACTGCTCTCCATCATAGTTCCAATAGCCTTTTTTTCCCTTTTTCTTTCTTTCCCTCTCCACACTGTCATATAGGTCATAGTGGGATCAGTGTGATGGCTTTGGGCACATATCTATCTGAAGCCCTGGCCCGCCGCTTAATGAATGTAATTAGAAGCGTTTGATCCTCCGTCCCGAGATGAGAGCAGTTTTTTTCTTGTTCTTGCTTCATGCCCTTCTCGCAATTGTCTATCGTTCTTTTTTGTTTCTCTATCTTCTCTCTATCTGTCTCCCTTGCTGACGTGGGCACTTACTTTTTGTCGTTTGTCTTGATCCCTCTCTCCCTCTCTCCCTTTTCCCCCTCTATCTCTCTCTCTCTCCCTCTCTCAGTATTGACAGTATTAGCCGAGTACTTAGATAATGAGTCTTTCCGGATGATGTTCTTGTGTTATTCCTTCCGATATGCTAACACAAGCAAACCTGTGTCAGACCACTTAAATGCTTTTAACAAGCGTGTGTTTTTTTGTTGTTGGTGTGTTGTGTTTGCTCTTATTTGTGGACTTTAGCTAATAGGTACATGTCAGCACAATGTCTTAAAGTGACACACTGCAGGAAAACATTGTTTTTTTTAAAGCACTGGTTACTTTTGTGATTTTTTTCTGTTTTGCTTCCATAACATGTTTTCTTTCAAGAATAAATAAAAGGTCCCCAATATACATGAGTGTGTTTATTTGACTAAACCTTGTCTGTTTGAATCTGTATAGTTCTCCTATAAAACCATCTTTAATGGCTATTATCTCAACGTTATTTTTTTCCCAATACTCTGAACCAAAACATCTCAACTTCTGAAGCACTTACATCAACTAAACTTTCCATAATAATTCTAAGCACATATTCTGAAGGTCAAAACAGAAGGATTTGGTCATATGTTGTTAATTGTCTGATATATGATTCCCTTTCTTCTGAAAAATATGCCAGTATATATTACAGTAATTGTCTCTTGGCCACTAGGGGGCAGACAAATAGACAGACACTCAGCCTAGACATATGAACGCCATCTCACGACTGTGACATCATGCAAAGCTAACAAAGAGCTCAAGGTGGCTAAAATATACATGAGGGGTGGACTGCAGTGTTGGTTAATATTTGACTGGCTTTGTCACTGCTAGCCACTCCTTTCATATTACATTGAAAAAGGAAGAATAAACAGAAGGAAAGTGTGAATTGAGAAGGGAATAAACGCAGGGATGGGATAACATGTATTTGTATTTGTTATGTTGTTTTCACTTTCGGATGCCTATTAACAACAGGCGAAGGGACTGTCAATGAACACTAGCTTGGAAGCTAACTCAGGTGCATTCACATTTTTCCTTTTTTTAAATCAATAATTGAAATGAAATGAGAGATCAAACCAAACCAAACGAAGGAATGAATCCAAATGAAGGCAAAAAAGGTCTAAAAAGAGAGACAGAAATAGAAGAGAAAATAGCAGGGATGGGAGGGAGGAACCAGTGATGGAGAAGAAAGAGAGAGAGAGAGAGAAGGCTAAAGAAAGGAGGAGATGGTCCAGGGGAGGAGGGAAGCAGAGAGATGTAGGTCATGCTGTGTGAGTGGCAGGAGCCAGGGATAAGAGCTTGGGACATATGATAGGCAAAGTAGGGAGGAAGAGAAAGAGAGCAGGGAGAACTGATATGATTGGATGTATTAGCAAAAACAACAACAAAAAACATAGGCAGCACAAATACAACATAAACTGTATATACAAATATAAACAAAGAAAAATTAGAAAAGTAAGAAATTGTGCAGGTGACATTTAAAAAAAACTAGAGGCTTGTATTTATTGTGCGAAAAAAATCTAAATCAAATCAGTATAAAGATTCATTCATTTAAATTAAAACATTTGAATCTTAAAAAAAAAAAAAAAAAAATATGTTGGATTAAGCCAGAGTTAAAATCTATTTTTTTTTCAACATATTAGTGTCCAAAGTCTTTACAGCACATCTGTTGGATACAGACTTTTTTCATTTTATAAATAATAAAATATCGTGTCTTAAAAATGCATTTCCAGCATGTTTTAAGAAGTGATTGTTGTCTCAGCCAATTTACATATGAACAAACCCTTCTGTAACAACTTTCAGAATAGTGCTATATACTGTAGTTTAGTTGATGTAAGTATTGGAGTATTGGAGAACAAAACTAATGTTGAGATAATGGCCGTAAAAGATGGTTGTAATGGAGAATAATTACAGACGCAAACAGACAAGGTTTAGTCAAATAAACACCCAAATGTACATTCTTGACCTTCCCGACTGGTATGAAAGAAAACATGTTATGGAAGCAAAATAGACAAAAATGACCAGTGCTTGAAAAAATTATGTTTTTGCCTGCATTGTCTCGCCAACCGCAGCAACCAATACATTTTATTTTCCTTTGACTGTAAGAAAAAACCAGCCCAAGTTCTGCCCATGAAAGCTTTTAATATGAAGCCGCAGCAGCAGGAAATGCTGAGTGCATTAGCTGCTTCAATTAATTAGATAACTTAATCAAAAACAATAAAGTGATAACTTAATACAGGGTCATATCGCTGCAGAAGAATGATTGAGATCCATGAGATCATATTACAAACTGTAACATTGGATGTTCCTGTGAGAATCCCTTATGTGTGAAGGTAATGCCAATCCAACACGCTAATGGCAGACCCAGCCACTAATCAACTCATTACTGAACGTGAATATATTAAATGGCTACTGACACAACCATAAGTTAGATCACCATTAATAGTATCAAAGTTGGAATTTCGCGAAAATGTTGAGGGGTTTATGAAAAGTCAGACCAACCCTACACCTTCATAGCAACAGATCAGACAATAACATTATTTTACCAGTGGATTATGATGCCAAATGATGGCTGGTTTTCTGCCAAAATGTCTGGCGGTGCAGCCAGTCTCACCTAGCCAGACACAACTGGGCAGCGTTTGGCAGGTAGAAGGTGTTCTCCACCGAAAGATCTCTTATGCAGTCTGCCTTCCGACAACAAAAAGAGAACGCTGTTATACTGCAGTACATTTCACTGAAAACACCCCAGAATAGAGCCTCCTCTACCGGCATGGAAATAGTGTTCAGCTTGGTCCTCCTGGCCCTCCCAAAATCCACAACCATCTACCTCATCTTGGTAACAGTTGTTCAAGGCAGTGAAGAAATCAAAGGAAATGATCATCACAGTGCTGCCTGCTTTGTGCAGGTGAGAGTGGGTTTGTTGAAGCAGGTATATTATGGCCCCTTCTAACCCAACCTCTGGGAAAACTGCAGTGGGCCCAGAAAGGTTCTCCCATGAGGTCTGAGATGAGGTAGTCTGGTCACAGCCAGAACAAACTACAGCTCGTAGTATGGACTGGAACCAGGCTATATCGTTTTGTGGATTGGGGGGAAAACTGGGCCGGCCTGTTTTCATTTCTTTAAACCAATCACAATTGTCTTGGGCAGCGCCAAGCCCAGGACGCTGCAACATGTCCTTTCAAAATAGTGAAATTTGGTGCCCACTGACACCGTTAATGACGTGCGCTGTGTGTGTGTGTGTGTGTGTGTGTGTGTGTGTGTGTGTGCGCGCGCGCAACATTTTCTTCTATATAAAGTCTATGAGCTGGATACTATTAGCACTGTAGCTGAACAGAAACACGTGCAGACACTCTGTTGTCTCTCGTTCTGACTGAAAATTACATCAAAATAAAACAACTCAGTGGGCCAGTGATACTGCAGCATGTGTGTGTGTGTGTGTGTGTGTGTGTGTGTGTGTGTGTGTGTGTGTGTGTGTGTGTGTGTGTGTGTGTGTGTGTGTGTGTGTGTGTGTGTGTGTATTCAGGGCAGCTCTAGATAGCAGCGTGAAATTAGACCATGATAATAAGCTGTGGGACTTAATGTGCTCCCTATGGATTCGAGAAATACTTCATCTGTCTGTCTTCATCACTGACCTGCCACACACACACACACACACACACACACACACACACACACACACACACACACACACACACACACACACACAAGCACGCACTTGTAAATGCACACTGACGCACGCACGCACACACACACACACACATGAAAGACACACTGATACAAACACACGCACATATACTTCGGAGCATGTTTATACTCAAGCAAACATGTGCAGCAGTTCATTATAGGCCTACACACCTACATGGATTTAAATACATACGTACATGCACTTGAACACACAAGCACAAATGTGTACTTTGCATAATGGCAAACACACACACACACACACACACACACACACACACACACACACACACACACACACACACAGTTGGAGGTCGACCTTCATCAGTGACCTAACAGACGGTTGCTGTTTTAGATGAGAATGTGCATGCACAGGAAATGGTTTTGCCATGGTTTGACTTTTAGCCAAAAAATTGCCAGGAAATATTTCATATTAAACAAACAAGTTTTAACTTGTTCATTTTCTGAGTTTTAAAGTTGCTTGTAGGACAGACAGAGTGTGACAGAGTATGTTGTAACTGGATTGAAACAACAAAAAACAGTTGCAGTATATAGCTAACCTTAGGCACCCAGGTGTAACCATCAGTTAATGCTGCATCTGTCACACAAAACACCTCCACTTCCTGTGGGCATGAACAGGAAAACAAAGTATGTCACAAATTCATAGTCTGTGTGAATGCAGTCAATTTTTTAAGTCAGAAAAATATTCAAACCTTTAAAGAAAAATGATTCTAAAGGGAATCTAACAGCTCTGATTTGATTTTGTTCAGATTTAAGGATATCTCTATTAGGTTGGAGTCTTCACTGAGATCTTACTAGGACCACTATTTTCTTCGAGTTAAAATGAATTTTTATAAATGTAATTTATATCACGATTCCATTCACCTCCACCAAGTTGTTGAAGTATCTAACATACAGTATGTTTGTGTGTCATTTGAATGAACTGACCCTTTAACCCAAAAACCTGGCCTGAAGCCTACAGTATAGTGTGGAGTGGAACTGGGGCCATACTGTATGTGGTGCCAAACCCACAGAGTACGGAGTAACCCTCAGCTTTATAGAGCATTTTTAGTGTCTGACGGGTCATTTAGCTTTAGATTTTGGTGACTGCTTTACGGTGGCATGATTACCTCGGTGTAGGCAGGCAGCTTCATTTCTGTGTGAAAGCTCTGCTCTCAACCTAGTGTTTACACGACTACCTGCTCAGCACCAAACGACAGAACAACACAGTTAGCAAATAAGCTAGTGAGCACGATGGAGCACTTAGCAGCTAAAGAGCCACATTTTTTCCCCTTTGTTAAGCACTGTGTATATAAATAAATAACTGTAATGTAAATGTAATGTTCTTCTAAAGAATTGATGGAGACCAAAGCAGAGATGTCAAAGGAGAGTGAACATTGGACTTACATTCATCAATGTGGATGCAAACCCCCCCCCACGTTATTAACAGGCAACTCAGTTTATTAACTGCATGAATAGACATGTGTTTGAGTTCTATGATGTCCTTTCTTTATGGTGAACTCAGTAATCCACACATGTTCTTATTCCTCCATTGTTCATGTACCTACTTTACCCTTATTGTCTTGCGTTGAATTGTAAAACATTTTTATTCTTTCTCTCTGTCAAACACACACGCACGCACGCACGCGTACGCACACACACACACACACACACACACACACACACACACACACACACACACACACACACACACACACACACACACACACACACACACACACACACACCTTGTGTACCTCATTACTTCTAAACTCTCCATCCATCACCCCCCTCTGCCCATCCCCCCGTCTCTCTGACTCTGCTGTTATCAATGGGATTGCAGCAGTCGGGACAATTTGCACTGAATTAACAGCATTCCTCCACTCTCTTCTCTTCTTTTCGGTGTTGTACTGGCGCCCCCTGTCTGCAGCGTTTGGCCATAACCACTGCTTTTCCAACATACTGCAATGGCCCAAACCCCTCCTCCTCCTTCTCCTCCTCCTTCACTAGCAGCAGTCACTACACACATACTAATGACACAAGGCCTAAACTGCCTTTGCTCTCTGCACAGTCGCAAACCACACTCTGCTGCTCAAGCTGCAAATGCATTTTCCTTACAATTGTGGCACCAGTTAAAAGGAGCATGAACAGGGCTTTACAGCGGTACTAGATGAAACGCCAAGAAGCATTGTTACAACAAAGAAATACTCGACCAAATACACATTTTCTTAACTTTTTGTTCTACGTTTTTTTTGTGACTGTTTCCCTCTTTGTTGCATGGCTAGAAAGGTCCTGATGTGGGCTTGTTGATGTGTAGATTGTAACACCTCTCTGTGTGTGTGTGTGTGTGTGTGTGTGTGTGTGTGTGTGTGTGTGTGTGTGTGTGTGTGTGTGTGTATGTGTGTGTGTGTTTGTGTGTGTGTGTTTGTCTCTGCAGTATGTGGCGTTTGGCTCTCTCTTCTTCATCCTCCTCTCTATCACCACCTTCTGTCTGGAGACGCACGAGGTCTTCAACACCATCTACAACAAAACAGAGAACGTCACCGTGGGCAACGTAACGCGCCAAGAGGTAACAATCAAGTTTACTTTTACATTTTTAGATCATTTTTGGGCATTTTTGCGTTATAAGACAGGTTGGAGAGACAGAGATGAAATAGGGCAGAGAGGGGAGTGACATGCAGAGAACGACCATGGGCCGGATTCGGTGGGGAGAGGATCAAAACTCTGTTTTTCAAAAGTGTACAATGCAAGATAAAAAGAAACACACACTATCAACACAGACAGGACTTCACAGACTGACATTTTACAATCAACTAAAAAAGAAGAAGCAATTGTTCCAGTGAGAGAGCCTAACATTAGTTTTTTTAGTTTGTTCCATTTGAATGCAGCACAGTAGTTGAACCTAGTCTTTGTAAGTACCATCTTAAAAATACTGCTTAATCCTACATCTCCCATGATGATAGCGATTTCATCCTTTCTGAAAAAAATGTGAAGGCTTCATACACAATAAATACAATTCATTATTATTATTAAAGCTCCCATATTATACACTTTTCGGTACTATTATACACCATATTATATGGTCTTAGTGGTCCCTAATACGTTTTTCTTTAATTGTTTGCTGAAAAAAACTTTCAGATAATTTATTGTACTATGCTGATGTTCAGCTAATCTCACAATGGCCTATTTTTTAAAAAGAGCTGCAGCTCCCCTCGTAAATATACAATCTTTGAGCTGCCCCCGCCCCCTGTCCGGAAGCGAAGCCAGATACGCCTTGCCCTCTGTCTGTCAGGGCCGTGGACCAATAAGAAATAGGGGTGTGGGCTGCACAGTGGAAGCTTCTGGCTTTCCAGTTTGTGAGGTCAGAAAAGGGGAAAATTCTGACTGGAGTATATTGGGGGGGAGGGGTGGGGGTTTCAGAAAGGGGGAGAGTGAGAACAGGAGAGATTGTTATTTTTTTTAATATTTTGGCAGTCTCTAGGCACACCGTGGACCCATGGATATGTTAGAACACATTTAAAAAGTGCATTTAGCATAATATGGGACCTTTAATAACGAATGAGCTAACTCTTTCTTTTCCCTTCTACCCTACAGATAGTGTATGAGGTAGTCACAGATGGCTGGCTGACGTATGTGGAGGGCGTCTGTGTCATTTGGTTCACCATTGAGGTGGCGGCGCGTGTGGTCTTCTGCCCCAGCAAGTCAGAGTTCTTTGGCAGCGCCCTCAACCTTATAGACTTCGTGGCCATCGTGCCCTTTTACCTGGAGGTGGCGCTGAGCGGGCTCTCCTCCAAAACAGCCAAAGACGTGCTGAGCTTCCTGCGCGTGGTGCGCTTTGTGCGTATTCTGCGTATCTTCAAGCTGACCCGTCACTTCGTGGGCCTGCGGGTCCTGGGCCACACGCTGAGGGCCAGCACCAACGAGTTCCTGCTTCTCATCATCTTCTTGGCGCTGGGCGTCCTCATCTTCGCCACCATGATCTACTACGCCGAGCGCATCGGAGCCGACCCGGACGACCCCACGGCCGCCAAACACACCAACTTCAAGAACATCCCCATCGGCTTCTGGTGGGCCGTGGTGACCATGACGACGCTGGGCTATGGAGACATGTACCCAGAGACCTGGTCGGGTATGTTGGTGGGGGCACTCTGCGCCCTGGCGGGCGTGCTGACCATCGCCATGCCCGTCCCCGTCATCGTCAACAACTTCGGCATGTACTACTCCCTGGCCATGGCCAAGCAGAAGCTCCCCAAGAAGAGGAACAAGCACATCCCCCGAGCGCCACAGCCGGGAAGCCCCAACTACTGCAAGCCCGACGCCCTGGCCATGGCCACAGCCTCGCCTCACAGGCTGCTGGGCAACGTGCTGGGGCCGGGCATGGTGGGCTCAGAGAGCATGATGGGCACCGGAGACTGTCCACTGGCACAGGAGGAGATCATCGAGATCAACAGGGCAGGTGAGTGAGGGACTCAACTCACATCATGTGTGTATGTTCCAGTCCTAATGGGACAAAAGAAAGAACCACATTTTTAAAGTAGCCATGAGGAACTTTTAAATATTTCTGAAACTGTCTAATTTTTCCCCTCTGATGATCATGTAACAGCAAACAAGACCATCAGTTCAAAGAAGGATATTGTCATATAGTTTTTCTTATGCTTTTGTCCGGGTAAACTCACCCAGGAACAACAGCTGGCATTGTAAAAAGAATAACGCTTTTGTCCAAATGGGGTGCAAGAATGAACACAAACTTTAGGTTTAGCATCTTTGATATTCATTGTAAAATTAACAAAATCATCTGACATTATGTTCTGTATTTGTGTGTGTGGGCTTGCACTTTGTTTAGAGAGTTCCATATTCTGAAGGGAATCACTTGATTGCCTTCAAAACGATTATGGTAATATGAAACTGTCCAAGTTTCTCACTCTCTCATCAAACTAGTGACCAGCGGTCCAATTTTCAAGCGCTGAACTGACGTGTGAAGTGTGTATCTAACAGGTTTTGAAGCTGTAAATAACTTGCTGATGTCCTCGTTCTTCCTAGAGCGGTGTACACTAAAATAGATTTTAATTTACGACGGGAGAAAAAAAGCTTAGTACTCTCTCTTTCCACCAATCCATCTCTTTTTCCTCTCTCGGCCCGATGCTGTACCGCCATGGCTGACATGTTCAGATAATCTGGGATCGGCTCTATAAACTGTAGGATATAGATATACACTATGTTCTGCCTGTCCAAACATTGATCCAGGCCATCTCATCTCTGCTCTGCTGTTTTAATGGAAATGTCCATCATCTGCACTGATACACATGTGTGCACGTGTGTGTGTGTGTGTGTGTGTGTGTGTGTGTGTGTGTGTGTGTGTGTGTGTGTGTAAGCACTTAAACATTTGCTTTTAACTAAGCTTCTTCCACACGCACATCATGGGTTCCCCTTCCTTCTCATTCTGTGCATCTTTAGAAATAAGCGCTACTCGTCTGCAAAACACATTTGAGCCCATATGATGTATCCAGTCGGCCTGTGAAGATGTGAACTAAGGTTAGCTGCATCAAGAGGAACTAAAAATATAACCGATTTGGTTTCTGCTGAGATCTCAGCATGAATAAAATATTGACCTACACTCACAGGTATGTAGAGAGTCTGAGAGTCCAAAACTTTTAACGTGAAAAACCAAGTGAGGCACTATGACTGTTTTCCAGGAGGGACCGTCTAAAAAAAACGTACTCCATTATCTCTATATTTGAAAAATATCTTCTGTCTGCATGTGTTATTTTACCCCACCTTTAAGTGTGCCCGTATGAACAAGTGTGTGTGTGTGTGTGTGTGTGTGTGTGTGTGTGTGTGTGTGTGTGTGTGTGTGTGTGTGTGTGTGTGTGTGTGTGTGTGTGTGTGTACCCTTGCCTCTGGCCTGTGTCTGTAACTGTTGAGCAGTAAATCATATCAGATTAGATTTGACAGCTGTGTTGAAAGCTACAAATGCTGTTTCTCCTGTAGTCATCTATTGTGTGCGCATGTGTGTGTGTGTGTGTGTGTGTGTGTGTGTGTGTGTGTGTGTGTGTGTGTGTGTGTGTGTGTGTGTGTATGTGTGTGTGTGTGTGTGTGTGTGTGTGTGTGTGTGTGTGTGTGTGTGTGTGGTTGTATATTTTCTTGCCACGTCTACCTTGTTTAGTTTCTCATTCATAGCTATTAAATGCTGTCTGTGAGTACATGAAGTGTGTGTGTGTGTGTGTGTGTCTACAGCCTGCTCTGCTGCAGTGTGTTGATCATGTGATCAATAGCTCTCACAAGGCACTATCGTTCCTTTACCCCTCTACACTTCTTCTTTCATTTCTCCATCCTTTCTTCCCCCTCTCTTTTTATCTTCTAATGGTCTCTCTCCCCTCCTTCCAATTTTTGTTAATTTAATCCTTTTTCGGGGGTTCTGTTCCTCATCTCCAAATCCCTTCCCCTTGTCCTATTCTGAGTCACCCACCAACTACGGTCTTATCTTTCTTTTCCATTTTTTTTATTACATTGATTCTCTCAACCTGTTTCTCTCAAATCGCTTAAAACTATAATTTATCCCAGCCTCCATTAAGCTGATGAACAATGTGAGATAGATTTATATGCAATAAACAGGTGAGCACTTTATTCACAGGTTCCAGTGCAATAGGGCAATGTCCAATAAACATATTAATACTGGCACTTTATCCCTACATCTTACATGCCTATGCAATACAGCAAAGTGCACTATAGACTATTAAAGCTATAGTGCGTGCCTTCTCTTGCCCCCATGAGTCATTCTGAATAATTAACAACACTGTCGGTGCATCTACATGAGGTAAAGCCTTCGTTGATGGCGCTTGGATTTTTTACCACCTGCTGTACGTCCAGGTTTTTTTGGGCTGCCATATACTGAGAAATACAGAGAGAGTTTTGTGGAGCTGAGGCTTAATCAACTTTGAGTCAACTTGTTTGGCGATGGCTTGAATGAAACCCTCATTCTTTTTTTCA
The DNA here is from genome assembly GCF_949987685.1 of Ammodytes marinus. NCBI lineage: Eukaryota > Metazoa > Chordata > Actinopteri > Uranoscopiformes > Ammodytidae > Ammodytes > Ammodytes marinus. Next base: position 7,672,885 of record NC_137220.1, read on the forward strand.
TGAAGAATTAACGCACTGTAGCTTTAACACTTTATCCCTTCACCTTACATTTCTATGCAATATAGCAAAGTGCACTAAGACTTTTAAGCATCATATCTTTGAAGTTAAAGTTTTCACTTGACTACTTGTTTTTGTTTTGTTCTTGGTTGTACTCTCTGTGAAGTATGTTCTTATCATGCACTGTACCCCAAGCCAAATGTCCCCCACATTAGTCTTAACCTAACCTAACCTAACCTAACCTAACCTAACCTTATCTCTCTCTCTCTCTCTCTCTCTCTCTCTCTCACACTTTCATCCTCCCAGACTCAAAGCAGAATGGAGACGCTGCAGCCAACGCGGCCCTGGCTAACGAGGACTGCCCCACCATAGACCAAGTGTTGGGGGACGAGCGTAGTCCTGCCACGGGGGGCCTGGGCTCCGTCACTAGCCGCGAGCGCTACCCCCACGACCGCGCCTGCTTCCTGCTCAGCGCCGGGGAGTTCCAGCGCACCACCGACGGGAACGTTCGCAAAGGTAGGAGGGTGGACGGAGGGATGAGGAGGAGGATAGAGGGATCAGGAGGAGGAGGAGGAGTGGGGGGAGGAGGGAACTACTTGAGTGACAGCAGTGGGCTGTCGCTGGATGCATGGTCCTGATGCTGACAGTGTGTGTGTAAAGTGTGCAAAAAAAAAAAAAAAAAAAAACACCACCACCAGCAGAGCCACACAAAATATATAACAGTCACAGACACGTATGTACCAAGGAGGGCATAGAGTACGTACTTACAAACACCTAATTAGTATAAAACTGTATGGTATGTTTTGTACTCACAAACACATATATAGACAATATATAATATATGCATCTATATCCTTGCAAAATAAAATGACCCAAGAGACCTCTTTTTTGCTGTAAGCTACATCAGAGACGGAGACAAACACGCACAAACACACAGCGTTTTACATTTCTCCCTCACTCCCCTCCATTACCTCTGTGACAGCTCAGCATCACCATGAGGCTCACTGCCTTTAAAGTGACACACTGCAGGCAAGAAACATCATTTGATCAAGCACTGGTCAATTTTTGAGATTTTGATTAACTTACTATACTTTAACCAATCTTTAGCCATGATCTCAACATTCATTTTTTTCCAATACTCTGAGCCAAAAATCTCAACTTCTAAAGCACTTACATCAACTAAACTTTCCAGAGTCATTCTTAGCCACATTCTGAAGGTTTTTACATAAATATTTGATCATATGTGGTTAATTGTTGATTGATAAATATTTCTTAGAAAACATGCCAAAAATGCATTTTTTTTAGATCTGTAAATAGTATTTTTTGATTAATAAAATGAAAAAAGGCTGTATCTAAAATCTGTTCTGTAAATATTTGGACTCCAATATGTTGTAAAAGATATAAGATATTTTTATCTTAAAAAAAAGATTTTTACTGCAACATCTAGATTTTAGTATATCTTTTTTAAAAGATGCAAATGTACGAACACATACTTAGATATTGCCAAATTTGAAAATATTATAACACAAAAAACAATTGTTCAAACTAGTAAAGTTTCATAATGATATCTATAAGTTACATTTTCTTTATTACTATTTACCTGCAGTGTCTCGCCTTAAACCATTCAAATATGAACAGCTCTCTCCCCTGGCACACATAACATATCAATGTCCTACGAATGGCATTCATATGTGATCCAATGACTGTTCTCATTCACACCAGCTGTAGCAGGAGAGGTCCCCTTCATGCATCCATACATCTGTACTGCAGAGGGACTGCGGAGGCTGCTGCAGCAAGCACTGCTGTCTGCGCTCACGTCCAAGTGACTGGCTTTACCCCACTCTAGCATTTAAAGTATCCATGGCACTTTCTCTGTGAATGGTGCTCAAACGTGCACATGCAGGATAACATTGATCTTCTTGTGTGCGCTGTTTATCACAACTGCTGACAGTTCTTTGTGTTAAACTGTGTACATACCAGTTTCATTTCAAAGTTTTTTCCAAACCCTATCCTTTATTGGGTTGTTAAGCGTTCCCTGTATACATCGATACAGAATGATGTTAGGCTACTTTGTTCTTTCTACTATCAACAAATCCCATGAAAATTCTAAATAAGACTGGTCTAAGTTAGTTTGTGAAAATGGCTTGAATGATGCTAACCTGACAAGGACATAGCCTTGTGAATGTAACATATTGCGATGATATTTAGGTAAAAAAAACACACCATAAAAATGGCTCACATCGTCATAAAAACTGGCATTTTAAGGGTTAAAAGCTATCCAAGATGAATGAATAATTGATATGTATGTACAGAGCTCAAGTGGGATAAAAGGTTTGTACAAAAGAAAGTAGATAAAAAGATTACTGTATAAGGTTTTCATGACAGTTTTTAGGGAGTGGACATTTTTGTCCTTGGGTAATGAACGTGCAGTAAAAGTTAAGGGCACACAAGGGTTAAGAAGGAGTCTCAAGTCAAGTATCACGCACACTGTGTGTGTGACTTAAGTGCGTCTCTGCTTGAATGTAACCGACATTCATGTATATGAAAAAGTTATGCACTATAGCTTTAATGTTTATTGGACAACACTGGAGTCTTATGGGACAAAGGAAACATATATATCAGGCTTTATTACACAATACTTAATTAGTTATTGGATATGTTCATTTTTTTATTCTGGTCTTTTCATGGGATTTGATTGACAACAAGAAAAATACTTTCTCCAGCTTCATTCTTCAAAAGAACAAAGTCAAAGATTGTCTCCGGATTGTCTTATTTTGAAATGAAACTCTGTATGTGTGAATCTGCAGTATTTTGAATGTGATCTGGCAGAACAGGCGGATCAGATGAGATGTCATTCTGTCCTCAGCCATCACATCAGCCATCATGGCTCTGCTCTGTCCGTCTCACTCTTCGGTTTATTCTTCTCACTGCTCCATACTGCTATTCATTAACTCGTCATTCTCTCTCTCTCTCTCTCTCTCTCTCTCTCTCTCTGTTTCTCTCTCTCTCTCTCTCTCTCTCCTCCTCACACTTTGATCTTTCTCATATCTGCTCTGCACCTTTTGCATTGTGCCCACCCTCCTCCACTCAACTTCCACCATCTTTCCTTCTGCCCTACTGCTTTCCTCATTGCCTCACCTTTCCTATTTCCTCTTGACTGTCCCTTTCTACAATCCACTCATCTCCCGTTCATTTTTTCCTCTCTGTGTCCACATATCGCCTGCTGCCATTCTTGACTTGCTCACACCAAAATCATTTGTTTTTGTTCTCAAACTATAACCCCTGACCCTTTCACCCTACACACCCTCCACTGAACGCTTACTCTCCGCATACTATTTCCCCCGACTGACACACACACACACACACACACACACACACACACACACACACACACACACACACACACACACACACACACACACACACACACACACACACACACACACACACACACACACACACACACACACACACACACACACACAGATGGGTCCCAGGGCAGCAGTGTGACCTCCTCCCTGGGTGAGGAGTGGTTCAGGCCAGAGGGGCCTCTGCTGCAGCAGGAGCTCAGTGTTAACTCCAACAACTCCTGGATCAAACTGTAGACACACAGAGAGGTAAATCCCCCCCACACACCAACACAGCACACTACACAGAGCAGTCACCACATCATGATACTGTACATCTTCAACTCACCGGGAAGCTTCATCACTTTAGACTGACTAAATACATGTCATAAGATTTGAAAAAATTAGACCAGACGCACTCCCATTCACCAAGGGATATACCTTTAATATCATTACAATGTAGACACGCGCACACAGGTTGAATGTACAGTATATGTGCATGCAGGTTGCTTGTTATTGTAAAGCTTTTAAGTGTGGTCAGCATCATACGGTGAATACTGGTGGTGTGCATGATTGGGGAGGGTCATATGCATGTTCTGGTGTGTGTGTGTGTGTGTGTGTGTGTGTTTGTGTAAATTGTCCATAAAATATAAAAGACTAGCAGTCGCTTTTTATTCGCTCCACTAAGGATCAACCCTAGTATTTAGTTATTTATAGGAATTCATTCTCTATTTGGTTATGTAATTTATAGAACCATTTACATAATGTGCACATGTTAGATTTCTGGCTTATGTATGTAGTACGGTGAGTGCTGTCACAGCAGGGCATGCCACAAAAACCAGGGGTTTTAGGCCATGTGTTCATCGCTTACTATTATCAATACCGTACATTAAGCTATTTTAGCTTACATACTAATGCTACATCACGTCACTGCTATTTGTCTGCGTTAGTAAATTGAATGTAGCCAAAAACTAAGCAAGTACAGCCAAGCACATTCTTTGGCACAGATAATACAAAATACATACACACTACACATGGAATGGGGCACTTTGAGAAAAGGCCAGGAATTAAGTTTTGCAGGTACAATTATTACGTATAAATGTTGATCAATAGTTCAGTTGAAAACAGCAACAATTTGCTGTAAAACCATTTCATTCATTGGATTTGAAGCAATTAGTCAATTAGCTTGTGGGGGCAAAGTCAAAATGTGATCCCTGAACCTATCGCAAGCTGTCTTGAGCGTCCAATACTTAACCTCCAGTGTTGGACAAAATGCCCACTTAAATTGTAAAATGGACACTTGAAAGTGAGGACAACAGGGAAATTGACAAAGGGCAAATTCGTAATTCTGCGAAAAATAAGTTATTGTTGGTCACTTTTATATTAGCACAGAAGGGAGGTTTGTTTGCTCAAATTCAAAAATAAAATTGAGGTGTGATCATTTCTCAACAAGAGGTCAAATGTGTGCTTGCAAAAATGGGATGTGTGAGCTTAAATGTACATTAGGTGTTAGCTGAACATAATGTAAAGGATACTGCAGGATGATTCAGCCCTCACCGCTGTACACATACACACACACACACCCTAGCACCACTTAACCAAATGAATACACCGTGTGAGTGTGTAAGAATGACCGAGTGTGACTAATCGCATGCCTCTATGGACTGTTCATTAGCCTAATTGTGTGTGTGTGTGGGAGAGATGTCTTTCCTCTTTACATCTGTGTACACTATGTTACTAGTACTACCAGTGGGACAGAGTGGGTCAAAAGGTTAACGTTCACAGTGCGGGTCAATGGCTGCTGTTGTTGTTACTTTGTTGTTGTTGTTGTTGTTGTTGTTGTTGTTGTTGTGTCACTGTCTCCTTCCCCAGGTTGTGTCAGGTCATGCGTTTGTATGTTGGCTCTTGTTGGTCTGTGTTACACTATCCATCTGTTTGTTTGTCTGTCTGTTTCTCTATTTTTGTTTTGTTTCTGTGTGTGTCTGTCCTTTTCTGTGTGTGTGTGTGTGTGTGTCTGTGTGTGTGTGTGTGTGTGTCTGTATGTTGTGTGTAGCTGTCTTCCCCTCCTCCTGCTCTTCCTCATCCTCCTCCTTCTCCTCCTCTCACCCGGTCTCTTCTCACTCTGGTACTTACAGATAGGGGGCGCCACTCATTCACTGCTCAACATCAAAGTGCACTTGATGATACAACTGCCTTGATTTGCAGATTTTTAGGATGTATTGTTCTTTATTGAGATCAATACATGATTAGATTATTTGGAATCCAAACCAATTCATAAGTATGTAATAAAAGCAGAATGAAAAATAAATGGATAAATGGGGATTCAGTTAAACGTGTGCCAGAGTGAAAGCGACTGCGGTGCCAGGCCAGTGAGATTTGGTTGCTGATAGGTTGGTTGGTGGGTTTCGTCTGTCCTCTTCTCTGGAACTGAGCTCAAGTCAGTTTTTACAGCACAGCCCACAGAGAGCACTGTTTAGTTTTACCATTGCATTACGGACTCGGGCTTATTCGATCCTTTTTGGTATACAACTGATTCACAAAAAGGTTTTAAAAAAAGTTCCCATTGCACTTTCAATTCAAAGAAAAAAATGTGTCTGACTCTCTGTCATGCTGGGCTGGAACACTGACTACTGCAGTGCTTCGAAGGTCCACGTTAGCTAACGAGACAGGTAAAAAACACAGGAGACCCAAGCAGGATCTTTGAGGGACAACCGCATAGCTGAACAGGCAGGCAAAAAGAAAGGCAGACAAAACTCCAATCCCAAAAAGACACACACATCATGCACACATTTAGGTAAGTATCAACACAACTTCGAAGGGCTGTGGTGACTAGCATAGTGGTGGCACTGTTTGCTGTGATGTAATGGCCTCTTTAACCCAGTTCACACCAAAGAACCGCAACTCAACCTTTGTAGAACATTGCAGAGAAGAGTTGCAGCAGTCTGAAATACCCCGTTGCAGCAGGCCATTGGAACCCGTTTAATCTCAAAAGATCTATCTAGGTGAATCGGCAAGTGCAGTTTTCCGTAATTTCTCTACAGCCAACCAGCAAACAGCACAGAGTAGGACATACTAACCATGGCTAATTTCTGAATGGAGGAGAAGAAGGATCAGCTTATTTAATTATTTGAAGCTCCAAATCCTCTACTTCTTTGCTCGAGTCTTCACTGTTTATTGATAAAAGTTACTGCAAACACTGCCAGGCGATCGCTTTCGCTAACCATGTTTGTTTTGACAGGTTTGTATGGCTCCCGCCTTGACAGCCATCGCGTTGCGTTTAATTATGTTCATGATTCGGCGTTGCAGCCCGGGTTGCAACTCTCAAGCAGTGTCTTTTCATTGCGTTGCGTCTCTTTGGTGTGAACTGGGATTTAGCTTTCTCTCTTCAAATCCACTATAAACACCATGACTACCTCTGGGGAAAAAGTTTGCTTTATTTATCTTTTCTTAAAATTGTCTTCTCACATTTGTGGCTAATCCTTGACAAGATAAATCAAGCACATCTCAAGTATTCAGTCACACATGTTGTGACCTTGGTATTATAAGGTTCTATCTGGGTTGAGGGGAGTTATTAGTTACAAGGCGTCCAAGTTCTGAGATCCCAGTTGGCTAAACTGTTATGAAGTCTAATTCAACCTTATATAAATCGACACTCCCATGGTGCTTTGAATGTACAACTTAAAAGTCCTGGGATTTTTTAGAAAGTATCATCCGATGGACCAAAGACAGATGGAACTTAATCATTCTGTAAGTTCAGTTAGCATTTGGTTTTATAAGGTTCTATTTGGTAGTTTGTCAGTAACCGTCCCTTGATTTCCATGGAAATTGAATAGATGTTAATATCACACTGTAGATGGAATTATATGAAAGTATAATACAACGCCAATTCCTAAAAAATTGGGGTGTTGTGTAAAATGTCAAAACAGACAACATTGAAATTTCTCAGTTTCAACATTTTGATAGAATGTCTTGGTGCTATTTTCAACTAAACATTGGGTTTCAATGTCTAGCAAATCATAATATTCTGTTTTTGTAATACATTTCACACATTTCTCCGATTTGGGTGGAATTGGGTTTGTGATATACTAATATTAGTATAGTTTAAGTAGACTTAAAAATCCCAAAGAACACCATTATGGATTACCGTGTTTGCACTTCACTTCATTAAAAAAAAATATGTTGATGCCAGATATGACCTTATAATACTTAGGTAACAACGTTTCAAAATGGTCGGCAGGCTTCTGCTTTAAAAGTGCCACCAGGGCTCTCTTCCAATCCCTAGAGGACACTCCTCTTACCTTCTTCCCTGCCTCTCGGTGACATTATCGCAGATTGTACTTGGATGGGATTAATTACAGATTTTAGTGTCACGGATGTCACTGTAATCCAACACCATCAGATCTGTGGTTGCGATGGGCGGAAAGAACGAAAGACTTGAGCATTTCGGGGGCCTTCTGAAAGGGCAGCATTGCATTGTAGCGCTGTTTTTTTTTGTTCTGCTCTTCTTGCACTTTTTTCCTGGCTATCATTCCTTTGTATGAGCAAGCAATAAGACAGGGGCGCAAGCTACTAGCTCTGGTTCAAAAAGGTTGAACTAAGACAGACAAAAATGAGAGCAACGTAACATGAACCCCTTCAGAAAACTCTTCAACATCCAACTTTGCTCCGCCCCTCTGCCAGAGAGAGCCTTGTGGTTTGTAGCTCCGTCATGGATTTATGTTATGAAGTGTGGTGCTTTGACCTTTTGGTGATTCTGGCTCAAGGGAAAAGTCACAAAGGGTCAAACAATTGAGAGGACCTTTCACTCCTACTTAATTTCTCGCTTTGTCAGTCTGACTATCTATCTATCTATCTATCTATCTATCTATCTATCTATCTATCTATCTATCTATCTATCTATCTATCTATCTATCTATCTATCTATCTATCTATCTATCTATCTATCTATCTATCTATCTATCTATCTATCTATCTATCTATCTATCTATCTATCTATCTATCTTACTTTTTATATGTTAGGTTTGGTCATTCAGGTCCTTTTCTATCCTATGATTATTACCTCTCTCTCTTGTATCTTCTTGCTCTCTCGCTTCCTTGTTATCTCCCCGATGTTGCCATGGAAACAGCGTTCAGCCTGAATTTTGGGACATGGTGCAGCAAAGCATTTTGGGTCAAGGCTTGGCTTTTGATCCATATCGATGCATATGTAGATGTAAAGTGTCTTTTTAGTGACCTCCAAAAAAGCAGTTTATAAAATCTATCAATTCATGTGTTTAAGGGGAAAATATGTGATAATTCACATGGAAAGCCAAGCCTTAGTTATAATAATACATTTATTTTGTATGGCGCCTTTCAAGGCACTCAAGGTCGCCTAACATGCATAAAAAAGGCAAAAACACAATTAAAACAAGTTTAAAAAGCACAGAGCTTGCAGCAGATTGTCAGTCCATGGGTGAGTATGCCTGCCTAAATAAGTGTGTTTTGAGGTGGGATTTGAAGGTGAGAGGTGAGTCCATATTTCTGATGTCCGGGGGAAGGCTGTTCCAGAGGCGTGGGGCGGAGCGGCTGAAAGCTCGAGCCCCCATGGTGGACAGACGAGCTGGGGGGACGTGTAGGTTGATGGAGGTGGCGGATCTAAGTGACCGGGTGGGAGTATTGATTTGGATGAGGTCAGACAGATATGGGGGGGCGAGGTTATGTATGGCATTGAATGTATTGAGGAGGATCTTATATTCGATACGGTGTTTGATAGGGAGCCAGTGAAGTTGGTGCAGGATGGGGGTGATGTGACAAATGGCAGGGGTTTTGGTGATGATACGAGCAGCAGCGTTTTGGACCAGCTGGAGTTTATGGAGGAGTTTGTGGGGGAGTCCGAACAGAAGGGAGTTGCAGTAATCCAGGCGTGAGGTGACTAGAGAGTGGACCAAGATAGCGGCGCTGTTGGGAGTGAGTGACGGGCGGAGGCGGTTGATATTTCGGATGTGAAAGTAGGCGGACCGGATGGAGTTGTTGATATGGGTATGGAATGATAGGGTGCTGTCGAGGACGACACCCAGACTCTTAACCTGAGGGGAGGGGGAAACTGAGGTGTTGTCAATGGAGAGGGTGAAACTGGGTTGCTTGGTGAGTGTGAATTTGGAGCCAATGATGGCTATCTCTGTTTTGTTGCTGTTAAGTTTGAGGAAATGGGAGGAGAACCAGGATTTGATTTCCTGTAGGCAGGCACAGAGGGAGGGGGGTGGGAGGGTGGATGAAGGTTTGGAGGAGACATAGAGCTGGGTGTCGTCCGCGTAGCAGTGAAAATTAATGTGATGTTGACGGAATATTTGACCAAGTGGGAGGAGATAGATGATGAATAGGATGGGGCCAAGGACAGAGCCCTGGGGAACACCGGAGGAGAGGGGGGAGGTATGGGATGAGAATGATTTTAACTGAATGAATTGAGTGCGGCCAGAGAGATAAGAGTGGAACCAGTCTAGGGGTGTGTCGGATATGCCAATGGAGGCAAGTCGGTCGAGGAGGATGGAATGGGAAATGGTGTCAAAGGCTGCTGTCAGATCAAGGAGGATGAGAATGGATAAATGTCCAGAGTCTGCTGCCATCAGGAGGTCGTTAGTGATTTTTATGAGTGCTGTTTCTGTGCTGTGACGGGGGCGGAAACCGGATTGAAACTGTTCATAGAGGTTATTGTTGGAGAGGTGGGCCTGAATCTGTGATGTGACTACTTTTTCCAGAATTTTTGAGAGAAATGGCAGGTTGGAGATGGGGCGGAGGTTATTGAAAATGTTGGGGTCTAAACCAGGTTTCTTCAGTAGCGGTGTAACAGCAGCAGATTTAAACTGGGATGGGACGGAACCAGAGGTGAGAGAGGAATGAATAATGACTGTTATCAGGGGAAGTAGAGAGGGAAGGGAGGCTATAACCAGGGAGGATGGCAGGGGGTCAAGTTGGCAGGTAGATGGTTTGGAAGTCCGGATGAGTTTTGTTAAGTCAGTCGCTGAGGGGAGTTGAAAGCAGGAGAGAGGTGCGGAGAGGGGGGGATTGGGAACAAAGGGAGGCGGATGACTAGACGTGTGAGGGGTCAGTTGCTGGTGGATGGAGGATATTTTAGATTCAAAAAATGCCATTATGGAGTTACAGTGGTCAGTGGAGTAGAAGTGAGGTGGAAGGAAATCAGGGGGGTGGAGAGAATTTTTGACCACTGAGAACAGGGCCCTTGTATTCCCAGCACCAGAACTGATAATGTCTGCAAAGTATTGGGATTTGGCAGATGAAATGGCGTCTTTGTAATGGACGATGTGAGCATAGTGCATTTGTTTATGTATAGTGAGTCCAGTGCGATTGAAAAGACGCTCCAGCTGACGACCTTTGGCCTTCAACTGGCGCAGATGGGGGGAATACCAGGGGGCAGAGTGGGGGAATGAGACAGGCCGGGTTTTAACAGGGGCAAGTGAGTTGAGCAGAGATTTGAGACCATGATTGTACAAATCAACCAACTGATCCGGGGTGTATGGGGGGGTGATAATGGAGAGATTTTCAATGCCAGTTGTGAGGTCAGCTAGGTTGATATTTTTTATGTTACGGAAGGATATGACACGGGATTGCTTGGTTTTGGACAATGTTAGACATAGATTAAATGAGACAAGTTTGTGGTCAGAGATGGGGAGGTCGGCAGCAGAGCAATTTTGAGGAGTGATGCCTGAACAGCAGACTAAGTCCAAGATATGACCTTTACAGTGGGTGGGGAAATCAATATATTGTGTGAGACCAAAACTGTCCAGGCATGAAATGAAGTCCTTAGTAGATGCAAGATTGTTGTTGTCTAAATGAATATTTATGTCACCAAGCAGAATTATATTGGATGAGAGTGAGCAGATGTGAGTGAGAAGTGTGGTGAATTCATCAATGAAGTCCTTGTTATGTTTGGGTGGGCGGTAAATGTTGACTAAAACTGTGGGAGTAGGTCCAATTAATTGAAGAGCCACAGCCTCGAATGACTGCGACGCAGGCAAAGTAACATGAGCGACCTTCCAAGTCTCGCGGTGTAGTATCGCGAGACCTCCTCCTCTTCCGGAGAGACGAGGTTTTCCGGTGTAAACAAACCCAGGTGGTGTACATTCATTCAACTGAGAAAAATCATCAGGAGTTTGCCATGTCTCAGTAAGACAGAGACAGTCGAGTTTGCGGTCGAGGAGGAGGTCTTGCAGTAGTTGTCCCTTGCCAGTAAGAGAGCGGGTGTTTAGTAGTCCAAAATTGACGTCAGAATGCTGGTTGGAGAAGCCAACGTTAGCCGGCCTAGCTAGGCTAGCTAACGCGCTGTGGTCCACCCTCCTGCCGGTGTTTTTCGGAGGCTGGCGGTGGCCGGAGGACCAGATGGACTGTATGGCAGTGGAGTCATCGATGTTATAACTCCGTCCGGCTCCGCGGTGGGTGTACCTCCGGCGAGCGATGTAGGGAAAGCGGTGCAGTACTGACGGGGGAGCAGAACGGTAGTGAGACCGCAGTTGGAGGAGCTCCGCACTCATGTACTGGATCAAGGTTGACGCTGGATTTATTAGAAGAGACAGGACAGTCCACAAGAGCACAGAGCTCACAGCAAGGTTGTAGATCCACATCATGATCCACGGGCTGTTGGACCGATGCAGCGGTAGCAGTAGCCAGGTATTCCAGGTACGTAAAACCGAACGTTCAAAGGCCGATAGAAAACAAATTGCATTTATACTAGGCCCATGGTAGGAATCAACAGTAGCACTTTCACCATGGGTAGGAAGTCTGCTGAAAGCGAGGCATAGAAACATAAAAACTTTAAAAATAACCGGAGAGCAGCGGCAGCTAGTCGCGCCAGCGTTCACTCAACCGGAAGCCATGGTGATGCTCCATCTATGTAGGAGAACCTGCTGAATAAAGTACCAATCTACAGTATTTAGTTTTACCTTCATTCATAAAGACTAACAAGCCCTTTTTGCTTTTAACCAGGCAGGGTGAATCTAAATTAACCATTATGTGGATAACAAAACTGTTCATTACCAACATAGGCAAGGAAAATTGTTTGCTGATGATATTATGTTAATATTATGTTTTACGGTTTAAAAAACAAATATCGCACTCACAAATTAAAGTTTAAGAAGCAATTTACCAGGAAGTAGTGTGTCTGAATGAGTTGGCAGAGAGTTCCAAAGTGTTGGCGCTCTTAAAGAAAATTCCCCGTTGACCCTTTTTCACCATCCGCAACCTTGGGATAACAAGCAGGGCTCTATCAACAGATCTTAATATTCATGTAGTTCTATACCTAGACAGACAATCAAGTAATAAGCAATACCCATTTTAAATTCAATAATATCAGACAGGAAAGTTGTGAGTTTGGCTAGGCTGTTGGGATCTGAGGATTGTTTGGCCATGTATCAGTGCGTATCATCGGCGTAGAAGTGGTATGAAATTATATGTTTTTTGGAGATGAGTATGTAGTTGCAAATTGACAAAGGGTCCACATTAGGTTTCTTAGTGTGATGACAATGACTTGCTTAAAAATGTCCTAGGAATTTGCTAGAGGTCAGGGAATAATTAAGATGCAAGATGACTGGGCTAACAACAGGAAGTACTGTATCTGGAATGCTGAAATTGTAATAAATAAAAAATGTAGGTTAAGCTAAAAAATACATTGTCTTGTTAAATAAATTAACAGTGAGTCTTGATAGGCTCTGATGTCAACTTGAGACACAAACTTTTCCAAACCTTAGCCAAGGTTTTGGGCTGCCTATCCCTTTACCATATTTTGTCTAATAGTTTAGTTGCTTCAGCCCGGATTGCTCTCTTTCTTTGAAAATCAATACTTTTATAGAATTGACATTGAATGTGAAGAATACATTTTCATTAAACATGTGGGTTTTTTCAGAATCGTCCAATATCAACATCTTTCTATTTATTTATTTATTTATTGGTTTAGTTCAGGGACATTACACATCTTGTCCCCTGCCAGATATTCAAGAGGCATCCTAAAATTACAGAAATAAAATGCACGTATAAACAAAGATTAAAAAACAACATAGTCGACTCAGAAAATACAGTAACACATAGTAAGAATGAATTGACAGACAATAACAAACAAACAATAAAATAAACAGACAATAAAACACAGCGTACATTAAACATTATAGGAAAGTGCACAAAACAGTAGATTAGAGCAGGACAAACACACCTACAATAAAAGCACATATACAGCAGCATACAACACAAACATATACAGCAGCATGCAGCACACACATACACAGCAGCATAAAGCATAAACATGCAGCACTAACATATTAATGTTAGACACTATTTGACTAGTTGACTATTTGGGTAGGGTTGATCTTTGAGTGTGGCCGGTTAGGAAAGGTATCCAGCCTTTTTGTCTCTACACATGATCGGACTGAGACCTTCAATATAGTCACAGTACCGTCCCTCTGTTCCAAGAAACAATCACACCACCAATGTGTCCTTCTGTGACGCGACACCTTGTTCAGGGTTTTCTCTGCCAAAGAACATAACAGGATACATTATCAGTCACCTTCTGCTATAGGATGCATAGAGCAGAGCACTGCTTGTTCCCGCAGAAAAAAAAGCTGCAGAGAAGCAGCTCTGGAATGAACCTTGGTGCAGTGCTAGTGCCTCCAAAGGCCAAGACTGCACATTACACCCTCCTGACTGCATTAGTTTCAAAGGCAGCAGACACACTCTGCATTATGATACTGTACACGTCTATACCCCCCTCCCCCTTTGGTTGGGAAACTTAATCAGTGAGTGGGTGGAGGTCGAGAATGAAATGTTGCATTAATCACTCCCTTGCTTTGTGTTTCAAGCTCTCTCTGCCTGCCGTCCTGTCTCCCCTTGTTTTTTTTCTTCTCATAATTCTCTTTTGTCTTTTTTTCTTCCTGTCCGCCTCCTCCTTGTTCTTAGTAGAACTAGTATTGATTCACTTCATTGACGGACAGATACCATCGGCCTGAACTGACTCTTGAGTCTTACTTAGAGGCTCATTGATGTAAGAAGATATGCTGCGAGCATGCGCCATAACAGAGTGGAGAGCTCTCCCTCTCTCTATCTATCACTCCATCTCCCTTGAGTTCTACCACAAACATGCAATTTCATACCAACTCAAATATGCTCTATTTAAATCCTATTTCATTCTATTTATCTCACAGCACCGTTTTTGCGTTGCTGGCCTTTGGAGTACTGTTTAATCATTACTGGTGGTCAGAATCCCCTAAGGACTATTGTAGTGCACTCACATTGTTTTATTACCTGAATGCTACAAACAACTGTTGAGCCCTACTCGAGTCAGGAAGAGTATCATGTTGCCTAAGGATACTGTACATTTTTCGATTATGTGGATTGGGCGCACACAGCGGAAATTGTGAATTTCAAATTATTACAAGTCACATGTCTTGCTAAGAACACTATATTTTATTGTGTGTGGACCAGGTTTCAGCAAATAAGAATGTTGATATTGGACGATTCCACTTATTAAGTGCAGTAACAACGTTTTTAACACTATCTAAGCATGGCATCTACATTGTGGTGAAGGTAACAGAAAGATAGTCATTGTGGCCTATACACTGTAAACATGTAGAGTAAGGTGAACTCTGGTGTAAAGCATGACAGCCCAACGCCCTCAAACCATTTCTCCACCCAGACCTCCATACTTTTACTCAAACAACATATATGACACAGTTGCTCTTTTGTGTAGACCACATTGAAATAGAGAAATCATATTGTATGCCGAAGAAGGGTTAGTTAGTGCCTACTCTTAACATAACTATAGGTCAGAATTACATTTCTGTGTGAGGCTTTTCCCCCTCCAAATGGTCATATCCAAACAAAGCTTTATCAACGTCAGACATGAGTCTGCCCCTTATGCAGGTTTGAATATCTTCGATCCATTCTTCTGTATTAAGGGATCATTTAAAACAGGCACTTTAAAATTTGGAACACTTATGCTCTCTTGAGAGGTATACTGGTTGCTCACATCTAGCGTCATTGGTTAGTCCTGAGGCAGAGCCCAGCTATAGAGTCTTTCATTTTCTGTTCTGAATGACTGAAGATCACAAAGGGACTACAAGCCCTCCTCCATTTTGTGTGGTCTGAGGGATTTTCTTTGGTAACTCAACACAGGTCAATCCTTCAAACCTCTTAGCCTCTTACTCCGTCTTCCAGAAAGTATTGACCCTCCTAAGAAGTTCCTTTTCTTGTGTGTGCACACCCGCAGGTATTTCCTCTATTAAAAAAACAGGCAACAGGACCCCAGACAACAATGGGCTGTCCATCTTATTTCCCTGAGTCTAAATACTCTAAATTCTAACTCACCGGCAACACCTGCTCTACTTACTAGTCCCTATAGGCAGCTACACTTGTTTTATAATAATATGAGGAGAACAAAATTAAGTATAAGACTCTAATTCCATGCTATAACATCACACTTTGGATGCTTTCTTTGCAATCTTCGTGCTTATTTCCAAATGGTTTTCACTTTAGTGTTATGAGCTAAGGGCTAAAATGATGACAGCAAACTTATGTCCGGTGAATGTCATTAACTGTTTTGGTCCCTCAGGCTGCTAAATATATATATATATATATATATATATATATATATATATATATATATATATATATATATATATATATACACATTGAATTTGCATATATATATATATATATATATATATATATATATATATGCAAATTCAATGTGTAAAATTAAACAAAATAAACAAGTACATAAAAGGTAAGGCTTTATGTAATATTAGGCATAATATACTTTTATACCCCCCCGTCCCCCGTCCCTGTCCTCTTTCCCCTCCCCCACATTTAAATAATGTCATAACATTGCAATTCAGGGAAATATTGTCCTATGTCTCAATTTAATTTGTTTGGGTAAGCAGGACCTTCATTATTAGATCATTTACATGACGCATCCTTGTAAAAGTTCTGCATCTCTCTCTCTCTCTCTCTCTCTCTCTGCACAGTCATTGTGTTCCCCTATTGGTTTGTGTATTCATCTGTGTGTTCATAATGTGATCTTGTGTGTGTCACTGTGTTTTATGTGACATAGCAATGGGACTTCCTCACATATTGTACATTTTCTTTTCTTTCCCATGTTCTACTCCCGTGTGTCTGTGTTTTTTTGTCGTCTTGGTCTTTCTCTCCTCTTCTTATCTGAGTTGTGAATGATCTATGTCACATATATCCCATACATGCATGTTATGTACTTTTCTATACTATGGTTCGGTGTCTTGGTAATGTCATATTGCATTTTTATATGTCTGTATTTGATGCAAATATTATCTCCTGACAATCTCATATCCACATGTGGTTTCAAGTGAAATTTGAGGTATTCTATACCTCATTCTGTTTAATATGTATGAAGCTTTTGTTATTACTTAATAGCTAAACATAATTTGGCTGAAAACTGAAACACATGTTGATATTATATACAGTATATTGCATGCAGATTGTTGTTGGGGTTATATTTGCCCTTGTTGTCCTTGTCTGTGTATTTCCCTCGCCCTCAAGCCTTCCCCTGTCCCAAACCCTTCCTCGGTCTCCCTATTATCCTCTTTCTACCACCATCCTTTCTTCACTTCTCCCTCTCCCTACATCATTTTCATTAATCCCTCATTATGACTACAGATCATATACTGTATAACACACAAGACATTCTGTGATTTAAAATCAGGCAACTGTTCTTCTTCAAAAAGATGGAGTCAGCGATTCTGGAGAACGCTTGTTGTCACAATCAGTGAATATCTCCCCACGATCCGCTACCTGTCCATACTGTGTGCGCTGAAGAAAAAAAACAGTGTTCACACATAGCCTAGGCTCTGGAAACTTGTGTTTGAATTAAGGGTATGTTAAGTAAAGGACCCCGCCGTAGTTAGCAGCATGTTAGTTTACAGAACCTAGGCTGTGTATTAACACTGGAGGGTATATATTTACTGATAAAGGCAAAAAAGTGATTTGGCAAAAAGAATTCTCCAGATTCGCTGACAACACCTTTAATCACAGCAATATTAAGCATTTTTTTGGAAGTATTGTAAAGTGAATTCTATAATTTCCTTATGGGTTCACAATTTCTAGCAGCAGGTCACGAGTTAACATGAGTAAGTGTTGAATTTAAAAGTAAGGCTGGTGATATTCTGTATTTGTTTCCATAAAAACAACAAACCAACTATATGAATATATACACAAACATAGTATGTGTGTATCCTCAAAACCTGAGGTCATCTGAACCTTAGTGCTGAATTAAAAACACATGAGCGAGCGCCATTGTTGCACCTGGTGACATGCTCCTTTATCACACATAACACACACACTGTAGCTATATTGACCCAGTCCCACATACACTGTCCTGCTGCCTGAAATACTCACTCCAGCACCATATCAGCTGCCATTGAAAATGACCTTGTCCTGCATCACGTAAATAAAAAATAAAAATAAAATAAAAAATAAAATAAAATGACCTGTACAAATGCACTATTTCATCTCGTTTGAGTAGCGTCTATTAAAAAACTACAGTGACCATCTGTTTCTATATAGGCTATATAATTAGGCACACCAGGGTTATGAAAATGTTATCATCATGCTAACATGCTCACAATGAAACTGAATGAGCCATCACCAAAATAAAACTTACATTGTATAAGCCAGTTTTTTTTTTAAAGATTTACAGAAGGAACCCAAGGTCATTGAGCTGACAGCCACAGGGCATAAAGTGTTGAGAAACACTTAGTTGGATTTGATCTTTTTATGGGATTTGTCAGTAGTCATATAGAATAACACCAACCTCACCATTTAACACATTATGGTTCAATGTATCATATACAGTCGTTAGATGTATACATATTGCTGTTAATATAAATGTGATCCAGTGAGTACAGTAGGGCCTACATAGTTCTTCACTACATTCTGAATTGATGGTACATGAATCTGTTTTATTTTTTAGATGTTGTATTAGCTCATTCGTACTTGGAGATGTTTGGTGTTTGAAAGTTTCACACAAGATTCTCTTCAGCTCATTCCATCCCATGTACTTTCCTCCATCACTCCTGTGCGTCCACTTCCTCTTTCCCTACTCTGCCTTTTCCAACCATCCCTTGTTCCTCTCTTCTTTCTCCTTTCTTTCCTTCATTCCTATTCCCTTCTTTCCCCTTACCCTTCCTTCCTTCCTTCCTTCCTTCCTGGTGTCTCCCCATTCCATTCTAACACTGGTGTATCCATCCCATTCTCAGGCTATCCTCCTCAGTCCCTCCCCCTGCGTTGTGTTACTAAAGTCTGACTGAATGGAGGTATGTACAACAAGTCACTAGCACAGCAAGGCTAACGGATATGCTGCTATTCTGTGAGCGCTCGCTTAGCTTCTTGCTTTGGCTTTAAAGAGAATCAATAAGAAATTAAAGTAGTTTTGTTTTTAAGATACATTTTTTTTATGGAGGCCAGAAATGATCTTACTCAATCAAGATCTTATCTTGATAACTATACATTTTAAAAGGCTGTGTTTGTTGGAACTCGCTTACCCTAGCTAAGTACGATTATGGCTTGGTTGCGCTTAGTTGAACACACAAACAGTGTTTTCAATTTCTTTCTGCCTGCATTTGCAAGGCATGATATAACTTTGCATTATGGGAATTGTTGTCTAGCAGTTTTGGACCCAAATTAGAGACGGACAAATTGGAATATCGTAGTCCCTACAGCCTTGATTTGAAACCATTCAAATTTTTCTAAAATCTGTTTCTCAAAGTACCCCAGCTTTATGGAATTGCTTGTCTGTATTGCTTATGTTCTAAATCATGTGCCACTCAACTAATCAAACAATGGGCATTTGATTGTTTTTTTTAAAGTTTATTTGACTTTATTCTGAATTATATTCAGTCACTTCTCTCTAACTAATACAATACTGCAATCAATGTATATTGAGAACTTTTACTTTTTATGTTAAGAAGTACAGAATAATTCCTATTGGTGCAACTCGTAGCCAATATTGGCCATCCAGAATTCAAATGGATACACCTATTTCACATGAGTGAATCAGCATGTTATGCTGTTTGTGGGTTGAGCAAGTTATACATTTAATTACAAATGAATCACTGATGACACAACACAGGATTTCCACCAGACTTCATCAGCGAAATACCTGCAGCACGGATTGGGATGTGAAGCAGAACTGCATTTCTCTATACTCTGCCTTTCCCCCCTTTACTTTTCCAGCTATGTGGGTCAAACACAATATGAGCGAGCTAGTTTTATAAGGCACTTTAGAAAGGTTTCCATCCAATTATTTTTAATTGGCCCGTAAAAAAGTGGCAACACAAATATTTTGACAAAATCTTGAAATATCCCCAAATAATCAGTGTGCTCGACTAAGGTGCTGAAGTTGTTATATTGGTAAAAGCAAAATGTAAATAAGTGCAATGGAACAGTGAAAGTAGAGTGGTGGCGGGCAATTTTTTAAGAAGGTCAAGCTACCAAGAAGCTAAAATAACCTCCAAGATGTGATCAGTTTAGCCTCCAGTAAAGTCGAGTGTGAGTTTGTTCCAAATTTGACAAAAAGCCTTCAAAGCGTTCTTGAGATAGTGTGTTCCTGTGGCATGAGGTCACAGTGACCTTAACCTTTGACCTCCAAAATCTAATCAGTTATTCCTCGAATCAGAGTCGACATTTGTGCAAACGTTGAAGAAAATCCCTCAAAGAGTTTTTGAGATATGCGCTCACAATATTGAAGGTCACAATAACCTTGAACCCAAAATCTAAGCAGTTCTTCCTCGAGTCCAAGTGTGAGTTTGCACAAAATTGAACGAAAGATCCCTCAAAGCGTTCTTGAGATATGAAGTTGGTGACCTTTACCTTTGACCTCTAAAATGTATCCAGTTCATCCTTGAGTTAGAATGGACATTTATGCTAGTTTGAAGAAAACATACCTCAAATCCACTCTTTACTGAAGAGATGAAAAATGTATGGTAGACCAAAATATATGATTTACGTTGTGTGATGGGGACAGTATCATTTAGCCAGCTTTGACTGGCGCTCACTTAATTGCGTAATCTAATGACCTATTCTCCTGCAATGGTTTAACGTCACCTGAGCATTGGCGCCACCTACTGTTTATCTCGATTAAACTCCTTATGATCGCATGACGGTGGATCCATTTGCACTTCTATTCATTTACTAACAGACGTTGTATCAATTAAAACAGCAGTATAATATAAGACGAGGTTCAAAGGCAGACAGCAGGCGCATTAAGCAGCAGATCAGAGCTGGAGCTGAATCTGCTGCAGAGCAAACTGCAGAGAGGCGCTCAATATAGATGATAAGCACCTTTCAACGTGACCGTGTATATACAGTGAGAGCCACGCTAGAAGCAGACGCTGCATTGGAATCTTTTAAGCACCAACACATTCTAGTGCTGATCAATAATGTGTTTGGCTCCTGTTTTTCTATTAGCTGTAAATATTTGTCGGGAAAATCTCTGATCATAATGTGAATCATATTCACGAGGTCTCTGATGGTAGTAGTCCCGATCACGAATTACATTAAACTCCTGCTGTATGTTCAAAGCTGTAGTTTATTGATTCCAATCAATCTCACACCGCCTCCCTGCCTTGCTCTGTGTGTGTGCGTGTCCCAATCAGCTAAGAGCCGCAGTGCTGCTGATTTATTTCTGTGGTTACAGGACTTGACGTTGCAAACACAGCTATTTAAACAGAGCACAATGTGTGCTTTTACACCGTCAACATGCAACGATACACACACACACACACACTCACAAACTGTTGACTGATGGGAACTGTTCTCGGATATGACGGCTAATGTGAAATACTTTCATATTTTAACCCCCATTTGCTACACACACACACAAACACATGTACAGTCGCCTTGAATGGCCAGGTCCGTAGAACATGGTGACCCAGATCTGTCACCGATATATCCAGCAGCCAGACTGCCTCCTGGGGTTTAAGGGAAATCTCACAGAGAAATTCCTTTTGGCCAATTCAGCTAAAGCTAGCACCACAAAATGCTTACTATAGTACACAATATATTGTAGGGTACCACCAAGGTATATACGGAGACCATGGTTGGAAACTGTGACAGGAAATCAACTAGTGCCTATTGTCTACATTCAAAGGGGGATTTATAATAGTTTTGATTAAATGCTATTAAGGTATTACAAGTGGTTACATGTTCAGTAAGTCTAGTGTTACTGAAGTGTATTCTTCAGCCCCAACAGACCTACAATAGGTGAGCAGCTTTGATACTCAAAAGATAGGTATACATTATCTTTTAAGCTTCAGAAAAAAGGTAATAACTCACTCAGAAGAAAATTATGCAAGGTAAGCCTACTGTTGACTGAGTTTGCCCTTGCATGTGGTCTTAGATAAGTGCCTCACTTCCTTAAAATGCAACATCCGACTTTAGTTTCCACAGAGTGTAAACTAATCCCAGACTAACCTCACAAGGGTAAATCCTTCCGCATAAGTGTTGCTGAGTAATTCAAATCTGATGTATCATGTGTTGGTGGGTTGTGTAGATATTGATTTGTAGTTCTTTATTGTTGAAGCAATTGTGATGAGGGTGCAAGGTCAAGATGCCCCTTAGCACTTAACTTCCAGTTCAAATTAGTTTCTAAACAACACCTTACAACACACCTTAGTTCCGACATGCACCACACAATGTCAAAATTGCTTAAGCAGTCAGTTGTATCAGTATTTGAACTGAGGCTCTATTGAGTGTGCCTCTACCATGATCATAAGATAGTGCCAAATGTACCCTTTGAAATGTACAATTGAGTGGTATGTATAAATGTGATGCTACTTAGCTAATATGATGATTTGAGTCCTCAGACTTTTGCTCTTTGCGCTAAAGACTAAAAAGAGATACAGTCATATGAAAAAGTTTGGGAACCCCTCTCAGCCAGCATTATAATTGACTCTGCTTTCACACAAAAAAGATAAAAGTGGTATGTCTTTCATTTACCAGGAACAGCTAAGTACTGGGATGTTTTCCAAACAAAGATTTTTTGAAAAGCAGTATTTAGTTTTATGAAATTAAATAAAATGTGAAAAACTGGCTGTGCAAAAATATGGGAACCCTTGTGGTCTTGCTGATTTTAATGCATGTAACAGCATGTAAAACTGAGGACTTTAAACACAAAATTGGTTGGATTATGTTGTTAAGCCTTGAACCTCATATAAAGGTCTGTTTAATCATGATAAAAGGTATTTTAGGTGCCTAAATGCAAGTTCCACTTCTCTTTGACTCTCTGCAGAAGTGAGACAGAATGCGATCATCAAAACAGCTCCCAAAAGATCTTAAAAACAAAGATTATTCATTGTCATGGTTTAGGGGAAGGCTTCAAGAAGCTTTCCCAAAGGTTTCAATTGTCAAGTTCTACTGTAAGGAACGTTGTCAGGGAATGGAAGGACACAGGCACAGTTGCAGTTAAACCCAGGTCTAGCAGACCAAGAAAAGTACAAGAGCGGCATATGCGGCGGATTGTGAGAATGGTTGCACACAACCCAAAGATCACCTCCAAACACCTGCAAGAACATCTGGCTGCAGATTTTGTATCTGTACATGGTTCAACAATTCAGTGCAATTTGCACCAAAACATCTGTATGGCCGGGTGATGAGAAGGAAGCCCTTTCTGCGCCCACGCCACA
Source organism: Ammodytes marinus (assembly GCF_949987685.1). Classification (NCBI taxonomy): domain Eukaryota; kingdom Metazoa; phylum Chordata; class Actinopteri; order Uranoscopiformes; family Ammodytidae; genus Ammodytes; species Ammodytes marinus. The sequence goes on from NC_137220.1 coordinate 7,695,917, forward strand.
GATACAGTTGCATGGAGTATGCAAAAGCTCATTTAGACAAGCCAGATTCATATTGGAAGAAAATGCTTTGGACTGATGAAACAAAAATTAAGTTATTTGGTCTTTATAAAAAGCAGATGTTTTGGTGCAAATTGCACTGAATTGTTGAACAATGTACAGATGCACCATCTGCAGCCAGATGTTCGTGCAGGCCTTTGGAGGTGATCTGTGGGTTGTGTGCAACCATTCTCACAATCCTCCACCTATGCCGCTCCTGTTTTTTTCTTGGTCTTCCATGCCTGGGTTTAACTGCCACTATGCCTGTGTCCTTCCATTTCCTGACAACGTTCCCTACAGTCGAAATTGACAATTGAAACCTTTGGGAAAGCTTCTTGTAGCCTTCCCCTAAACTATGACAATGAACAATCTTTGTTTTTCAGATCTTTTGGGAGCTGTTTTGATGATCCCATTCTGTCTCACTTCAGCAGAGAGTCAAAGAGAAGTGCAACTTGCATTTAGGCACCTAAAATACATTTTCTCATGATTAAACAGACATTTCTATGAGGTTCAAGGCTTAACAACATAATCCAACCAACTTTGTGTTTAAAGTCATCAGTTTTACATGCTGTTACAGGCATTAAAATCAACAAAACCACAAGGGTTCCTATATTTTTGCACAGCCAGTTTTTCACATTTTATTCTATTTCATACAACCAAATACTGCTTTTCAAAAAATCTTTGTTTGGAAAACATCCCAGTACTTAGCTGTTCCTGGTAAATTAAAGACATACCACTTTTATATTTTTTTTGTGAAAGCAGAGTCAATTATAATGCCGGCTGAGAGGGGTTCCCAAACTTTTTCATATGACTACACTTTCCCTCAATATGACTTAGGCAACTGTAGCAAACTGTTTTGGCTCTAGGATCGTGGGTAGTGTATATTTATTCTCCCTGAGATCGCAGATAAAACATATTTTATCAAAACAAGGTTGTTGTCATGCAAACTTCTGTTATCTACAGTAGCATACCATCGTTTCACACTTGGGTAGCTTGTGGTAAGTCCTTATAATCGGAAATAATTGTGTGTGTGTTGTGTGTGTGTTTGTGAAAAGATGCCATGAAAAATACTATGGGGGTATGTCAGGCTATGATAAACAATGAATATCCAGGTGTTCTTGACATACGGTATGTAAAGTTCAAGCACATTCCTCAAGAATACAACTCAGCAAACAAGTTGTCCCACAGTCACCTAGTCTTTGCCACGTCCTGCTATTTCAACCTGCCCGTCAAAAAGCCCAAAACACTAAACATGATGAACATGGTAAGCATTAGAACTGCTTAATATCAGCATGTTAGCATTGTTAGCATGCTGATGTTAGCATTTTGCTCAAAGCATCGCTGCAGCCATAATATACAGTACAGCCTCACAGAGCTGCTAGCATGGCTTGGACATTTACACTTTTTACCCTCTTAATAATTAGAAACACATACTGTCCATTGACCCTGACATTAGAGAAAGTGTTGTTTTTCAGTCAGTAAATCTGTGTGTATGTCTGTTTAAATTACTCCCTGTTAAGCCCATTGTCCTCAGGGGCTGACAGGAGCTAAAACACCTGGACTCTGAAATCTAAATGTCTCCAGTGAATAGTTGCTGTTTTATTATTGGAGTGTTTGCATGGAGGACTATGTGTATTTCTACCTGAGCTCAGCTCCAGATGATTTGACCCACCTGAGATGCTCTGAGTTTCCCAAAAATCACTAAACCACCACGTCTGGCTGTATTTCTTCTTCCCGGACAAAGTGGAACACCCATGATGTGACTTTTGGGAATCTCAGAGCAGGTAGTCCAGTGGATGAACAAGCACAACAATGTTATGGGATGTAGTCATATCAAAGGTGGTTTGTGTGCGTCCACTGTACTAGTGCATCCCCCCCTCCCCCACACACGGTTCATGTAGGTGCTGCCCCTACAGTATGTGTGTAAGGGATACTGTGGCAACTGGTAGCTGATTTTTTCGTAACCAATCTTCCTGTTTTGTCCTGTCTCTGTCTGTCTGTCCATCTGTTTGTCCCTCCGTCCATCTGTCTGTCTGTCTAACTTCCTCCTTTGGTCTCAATATTATTACCTGGTTTGGGCTGTTTTTTTTTTTATTTGAATTATCTTTCTTTTTTTTCTTTAACTTTGTTTCATTTACAAATGCTTGTAACTGTAACAAATGCTTTTATATTTGCTATTTTGTAATGTGCAATGCTGTCATGACATAACACCAATGAATATATCATCACATCACTTTCTGCATTTCCATCCCATTGCACACACACATTACACACATTTTTCAACTTTCTTCACCATGTCACAAAAATACATTATTGCTGAATTGTTTGATTTGCTAATGTGAATGACCCCTTCATGACCACTCTAACCTTTGACCCTTGTACCTGTGCTTGTCATCTTCATGTAGCCACGGGTTATGAGAAGTCACGCAGCCTCAATAATATCTCCGGGCTGACGGGCGCCCCACTGCGCCTCACCCCCATCACTCACCCCACCTTCGAGCCCTTTGAGCAGCCTGGCCTCAGGCGATGCCACTCCCCCATCCCCTCCATCTTGTAGCATAGCCACAGAGAAACACAAACAACAACAACAACAACAACAAAGTGTCAACAACAACAACAACAACAACAGCATCAACAAAAAATATCAAATGTTTTTTCTTTTCTTTTTTTCTTTTATCTGGGGGAACAGAGCGAAAGAGACAAAAAGCAAAGGAGTGGTCCATGGACATCTGCTTCATCCTTGCTGCTCTTTCATCACCATTACCCACATGAGTTCTTCTTGATAGAAACACTGTTTAGAAACCCACACACTAGCTAAAACCTTACTGATTAAGCTGAGATAGACGCTTAGGCAAATGTATTTTAGAATACACAAACACACACTAACACTCCTGCCTTACTAACAGGGATAGAGTCTAGGCTAGTTTAGACCAATAGGATAGTTGAGTTAGTTCCCCTCTAGCTTTTCCCGTGCTAATTCTTGCCTGTATCTCGACTGCACTTGCACTTCAACGCTTTAAGACTGATACTTAGGAGTAGCTATGAATAAGAGACTTTTTCTAATATCAAGCCTCAGAATGCAACCATTCACACACACATAGTCACTGACATATTACTGCAGCATGCGTGTTTTTAATCATGAGAATCTCCAGAATAAGAATATACACTATAGCTACCTATGTGTAGATTTCAATTAAAAAAGAAGACATTTTTGAACACTTAAAGTCAAAAGCCTATCTCTGACGAAGGACATAGCCCAAACTGTAGCACCTCTGCACCTTTAAAAAAAAGAAGAAAAAACAGTAGGCTGCAGATGTCCCATTCTTTGTGTTACATTTAAATGAAACGACTCTCTCTCTTACACACATGTGAAAACTCGCGCGCGCACACACACACACACACACACACACACACACACACACACACACACGTAGTTTGTTCTCAGTGCATCCTTTTACTACAGGTAGAGGAAAGAGAGAGAGACCTATTCGATTCTACATATCTTCCATAATATGTTGGTTCTAATGAATCACAAACTGAAAATGTTTGGAATCACCTTTAAAAGGGGGCATTTCAGATAATGGATAAAAGCAGAGTGGGTATTGGCTGAGCTGCAAAAATTGTGTACAGGAATATCTCTTAAAAAAAATAGACAAAAGCAGATTAAGGAAAAATAATAAGAAAATAAACTGTAGGTGAACTTAAATATTGGATTTTGACTTCCGGAATCACCAAGGCCACCAGTGTGGATGCCGCTGTCATGGAAACTGGAGAAGAAATGTACAGACGAAGGACAATTGTGGTTTTAGGTGGTGTGTTAACGCTACAAATGAACAACGGCTGGGTGCAGTGACATTATGGCCCACTTTCTGGGCTCCTGATGTCACATTACGGTTGCCAGGTTTGCTACCATCTTACCCTTTTCACAGCAAACATGCTCAGCAACCTTTTTTTTTATTCAGACGACCCAAAGGTACGGCACAAGGCCAAATGGATCAAAAGAGTTGTCCGTTGTGCTTTACATCTTCAACAAATCACTCACTCTGAAACCACAAAGAGTCCTTTTTCTTTACATTTGTAATTGTGTTAGAATTAAAAAAATGGAGGTACAATGTGTTTTTTAGAAGTTGTGAGTTTTAGTTGCTATACTTGTATAGATTCAGGCAAGCTGTTTCCCCCTGCTTCCAGTCTTTGAGCTAAGCTAAGCTAACCGCTTCCAGACTCCAGCTTTGCACTTTATACGCACTCCCCTCGCATCGTTCTCGGAATAGAGAAAAAAGCTAATTTCCAACCGTCCCCATAAGATAGGGAGGTCACTGGCTTTGTCGTTGATGAGTGAGAGAGAAGCTTCATTCCACCAAACCATCACCATTGCCATCGCCATCACCCACCACCAAACAGCGTTACTACTCTCACCTGACTCCACAGTGTGACTCAAGCAACCTATGGCAATATTTTTAGTTTGTCTCCCTTTTTGGCTTCTCTTTCTTTCCCCTGTTTTTGCCCTCCTCCTTCCCCCCTCCCTCCCTCCCTCCTCTCCTATCCGTCCATCTCTTCCTTGTTTTGGGGCTGCGGCTGCCCAGTAGGAGGCACTGTCAACGGCTACTGGAGCGACAGCCCGTGGTAGAAGGAGAAGAAGGAGAAGAAAATCTGGAGGGCAAACGCACCACATGCACGGGGAAAAGAAGAGAGAGAGAAACATGGCAACAGAGACAGCATTCAAACATTAGAAATATGCAATGTAGATAGAAATGGGACTGCGCTGGTTTGGATCTGTGTGTTTTCTGCACACATAAAATGAGTGTACACGTGGATGTTCTTGTGTGTGTGTGTGTGTGAGTGTGTGTGTGTGTGTGGGTGTGTTTGCGTGTGTGTGCCCCTGAACTGCATTCACCACCGGACTAAGATGCAAAAAGGGTCATTTGGTCAAATAAATTCTCCTTTCCTTTTTGCTTCTTCTACAAAAGGTAGAAATAAGCATCACCGTTGAGTTTTGAGGTTTCTAATGAACTATGTGATGTCATCGTTCTTCCAGTGGGTGTATTTAGTTTTCTTTTTCTCCTTAATACAATTTTTTTTTTTTTTTCATTTTTAAACTGGACGTTTCCGATGTTACATAAATGTATTTGATTTCAGCACAATAGTGCCATACTTATTCATCGCTTGTAGGCAGAAATGGTGTTTCTGTTGGTTAAGTTTCTTATCTGTTGAAATCCCTCATCCTTATCCATGTGAGGAAATCATTTATTTTCTCAATAGATACCCAAAAGATTCATGTTTGAATGAATGATTTTGAGACTGGGAGTTCAGGATTAAATTCCCATTTTGAAAAATTACACACACGCACACAGACACACACATTGATGTAAAAACACACACAGTCCGGTCTCTACTGATCCTGTCTATCGTTTCTCACCACTTCATCCTCTGCTCCACTTGTTTTATAGTCTGCTGTCACTTTCCCCTAGGCCACTGCTGATTGGTGGCTTTGTTTGTGACGATGTACATATGTAAAGTTTGTGTTGTAGATGAATCTGCATGGGGTTTCCATCGCAAGCAATAAGGATACTGATATGACTAATAACGTGAGGTGGTTTGATAAGATTTTAGTCTCCAGCTTAATGAATGTGTATTTAACATGTAGACTACTAAAACGTGTGTATGGATGTGTGTGTGTGTGTGTTAAGACGCATACATATGCACTATCAAAGCATGCAGGACAAAAAAATAAAAAATAAAACTTCACCTCTTTGAATGCAAAAGAGGTGGGGGCGGGCTGACATTATGCATGCCAAAATGCTATACGATGCTATTGGTCGGAAGAGACCAAGTTAGGTACTGTAAACAGAGCTGGGGCGGGGGTGGGAAAGTTTATTTTTGCAGGATATAGGGGATAGGGGTTTACGTTTGTAGTAGGTCTTGTATAGCTGCTTTCTTATCAACCTTGAGAGATATAAGAGAAAAAAGAAAACATATTAACAATCGTAGCTTATGATTTCCTTTCTTTCTTTCTTTTGCTTCTCTTTTCACAGAGAACTGTTCTGAGAGCCCCGCGCTTATCAGATATATGCAAAAAGAAGCAGTAACTGTGAATTTATGCTAAGACATGACAAAAAAAGAATCCACCTTCTTCCATAATTGTCTCAACTCCTCTTCCGCAAGAGAGAGAGGAGACACCCCCCCCCCCTTCTCCCTCCAAACATACTGTACCTCCTTACCAAAATGTTCTCCTCCATCTCTCTTTGTGACTTTGTCCGTATCACCTTCCATACACTCCCGTCCTGTCCTATTCTTCATAACTGCTTTTAAACTGTGCTGCGGCCAGAAGAAGGGATACCTCTGCATTGTGAGAAGGCAAATGGTCCAATGCAACCGCCAGTAAAGGATAAGGACCAGGGCCGGATAAATCTGCCAGGGGACTGAGGGGCAAATCTGAGCTGCGGGCCCCTTTATAGCAAGAACCTTGTTAGCCAAGTAACGTTAAGGCTACAAACAAACTATAAAAAACTTTAGTTATCCCTCCTTTAACAAAATGATGATGACAATTTTGGAGTGTATTGGATGTAATACAATTGTATTTGCATTACCAAACAGATGTGCACTTAATCAAATCATCATACAATAACGGCCGTTGAACTTCTGGTGTCTCCTGGGTCGGTCACCTACTTTGGTATCCCAGCGTTGGTCTAATTAATGAGCACATTAACACCACCCTAATTTGGCCATGATGAGTGGAGAATCTACACAGGTCTAGGGCCAGCTTTTGAAAACATGTTGTTATGTGAAAAGGAAACAGGATTTATACCTGCTCAAATGCATTTGTTTCTACAAATCCATTTATACGGATGGCAGGCTCCTGTGTCCGTCAGATTTTTGCCCCATTACATCTTTGAAGAAGTTGCATTGCCATGCCTCACTGCAGAGGTACTCCTCAGAAGTCAACCACTTGAATCCAAATGAATGCTAGCTCTCAAGCTTCTGCCCCATGTTGCCAACATCTCTTTTCCTCCTCTCCATCCATTCACAACTCAGGTATCTTTATCTCAATATTTTCTTTGCCCCCCCCTGTGTTTCTGTTCACCCATGTGTGCTCAGAGATGCAATGTGTACATAAAAAAGGGAGTGAAAAGAAAACAAAGTTGAGCTGTTCCTCTCTTTTCTGTGCTGTTTTGTGGCCCTTGCCCTTTACTTCATTGAAAAAATGCTGTTTTGCTTTCCTCGTCAAACTGTGTGCTTCCTGTCTTCACCTTGTGAAGTCCCCTTGTCTCTCCACCCTTTCTCAATAACCGTCCCTCTCTCTGCGGGACTTAACCCCCCCCCCCAACACACCATCCATGCCCCCTCCCCCAGAGTCTCTCACAGCAAAAACCAAAAAAAGGATTTGAGTGAAATTTGGAGCACCTTTGCACCTGAAAAAAATACAAAAAAAAAGAACATTGGCCAAACACTGGATTTCACCGAGGAGGAAGACAGGAACGGACTTTTCTAAAAGAATGAAACAGACTGGAGTGATGTATTGTAGACGGGGGAGAAATGTGCTGTGAAATGATGATGTGTTCTGAGTGGATTGTCAAGCGAGCAGCGTCAAAGTTTGGGGGACGACAGAAAGGTGTGGTGATGAGGAGGAGGAGGAAAGAAAGAAAAAGAAGCAGAGTCGCTTCTACATGTAAGAATGTGTCCCTCACTGTTTCCTGTGAACTGTTTTATTTATTCTGCTCCTTGTGTTGTGTTCCCTCACCTGTGAGTGGCTCTGTGTTTGGTGTGACATTTTGTTTTATGTTGTGTGTGTTCTTGTGTTTTTTGTGCCGCGCTCTATTTCCTTCCTACCTTTTTTTTTCTTTGGTGTAGCTATTGTGTGTACCACACCTGGGTCAAACAGCACTCTTCACAAAAAAATAACACCTTGGGCTTGTTTTTATCCCACACAGGTGCAAACACAAACCAAGTGAAATAAATTAGATAAAGAAATGACCTGATGCAGCAAACGCTGCCTGCCTGCCTGTCTGACAGAAGTGGGATGAAACAAAAAGATAGAAAATAAATCTTCTTGTTATTTGGCCGAGGTCTGGTCTGTGCAGGACATACCAACGGAGATGTTCCGCTCTCAGTTCTTTGTCTGGATTTTTTTGGTCCCAAATCCTGGTGGGCTGCAGTCCTCTGGTTCTAACTCTGACCTACTATGAGATATTTTTGATTTTCACTTTGAGTTCCTGGCCTCAATGTCTGTTGGGTCATCAAAATATGTGTTACATCAGAGGACTGAGCAGCCCCCAGTGGACTTCTGCAGACTGTATCTGTGTGTGTGTGTGTGTGAGTTACAGAGACAGAAGAGAGACAGAAGTGTGTGTGTCTTTGTCACACTGGAGCTGTGTGTTCTTGTCTGATCTTTGCATGTGAGCCGGGCTGGAGCGAGCTTTGTAGTGATGTGTCTTTCCTTTGCTTCACTGGTGTGTTTGGCCTGTCTTTTCCTTGCCGTGGTGTACAGTATAGTACAGTTATATTGCTGCAGTTTCCATTTTGTACAAAAAAATTAACACTTTATACTGAGCACCACTGGAAACTACAGATGAGTTCAGGTACAATCTAAGTCTGCCATTGTAGAAGTTCTTTCAGTTAAGAGAAGGTTTTCTACAATGGCTAACACGATCGATCTAATTTAGAACATGACAGGAACTCCCACGGCTTCTTTGCCAACAGCATCTTTGGGAATACATCTGTTGATATTATAGAAAGAGACAAACCAGTCTTTAACATTGTGTGTATTAATGTTATGTACAAGTTAGTTAGTTAGTTAGTAAGTAGGCTACTTCTAGTTTCCATACTTAAGTCTCCACCTGCTTATGAAAACATGATATGTGTTTAAAAGCTCCAGAACAAGATACTAAATAGACTTTGAGTCAAGATTGTTCTGTCAAACTTCACAAAGAGATAGTATCCTCTATTTCATAAAAGGCTGGAATGTAATACGAGTACAAACAAACACATAACCTTACCCTGTCTTGATGCTTTTGGGAAACAGGCCTAGTTCTAAGATGGCTCCACAGTGGACCTCAGAAAAATATCAAAACAACTGGACGAAAGCTGGAATCTTATTTTTCTGTGATGGTGGGTAAAATAATGTCAGAAATGTCCTGATGGGTCATAGTCCCATATCTCAAACTGTTCCCCTATCAGTTGTAAAATCTGCATCTCTATCGGACCACCTCATTGGGCGATACCAAATGATCAGGATTGGGATGCACCAGCTACTCATACATTTGTCAGGTTTTAATGTAAAGTCCTTTCTCAGGTCTGGATTTATGATTTATTAAATCATTAGGACTTAAGACATTTCTTATAGCTTATAAATACCTAAATAAAATGTAAATCAGTTATTGGGCAACATCTGTAACACTGTCCAGTAAACAGCAATTTAGCATCATACTATTGCATAACCTCCAGACATGACCATTTTAGGTGCAAAATGTTTACATAGATTGTATTCACACATTGATTAACGTGTTATTTTACAAAGTTTACAGAAATAGTCTGAGTGGTGCAACCCAAACACTGATGTAAAATTCAACTAATAAAACAACCTGCTGCAAAACGACTCCAGGGCCGTGTATCTGAGCGGTTGCCCTTCGTCTGAAATCAAAATAACATTATTTTACCAACCAGTGCCATTCCACTGACTTACTGTACTGTGCAAAAATCCTTTGATCATGATCGGCACCAGACCTGGCTGTTATAGAATCTGAAAAAAAAAAAATAATGCTACAAAGTTAAATCAGATCAAATATCTAAAATATCTAAATCACCTTTTGTTCACTCACATCAACAACCTTTGAATTATTGAACTTTTTAACTCATCCTACATCAGGATAGACAACTCTATGCCATGGTCTGGTGTCTGAAGGTCAAAAGTCATGACCTATGCCAATTCAAATCCTCACCAAACTCTCTTTTTCTTCTTCCCTTTCAGTGCTGAGTTTCTAAAGCCCACTTTCCCTACAAGAAGAGGAAAAGCATAGACTTTAAACCCACTGCTCCTCCATCTACCCCCCGACGGGATTCACTGTAGAACACGGGAGGGAGAGAGAGAGAGAAAGAAGATCACCATCACCGTCACTGACACGGACCACAACCTTTTCATCATGTATGTGACACATTCATATGCAACCTCGCCGACTATCCCAAATTAAGAAAAATGCTCATGATGCATTAAGCCATTTTACGCATTTGGTAGAGAGAAAAAATACATTTTCCACCTCCTTTGGACTGGTTTCCAGTGCCAAAAAAACCCAGCATGGATCTTCCCAGCGTAGCAGCCACAGGGTCTAAGAGGATTTTGGAAAAACCATGCCCATCGAAGGATGCCCCCCCTCCACATTTGTCCACAACTGTCTGTGATTTAGCTGTGTCATCGCTTATCTCACACTCTTTTTATTTCTAGAAAGCTGTGTTCCCAACTGTTGCTTTCCTGTGGATGTTCCTCTGATGTTTTGGCACTCAAAGCACTATGCAAGGTGAGGAGCGGTCCAATCCTGATGTCTAAATGGCTTCTGGCAGTTCGGTCTGGGTTGCCTAAAAATGCATCTCTACCGGCAGCCTGAAACCTTCCCATACATATCAGAAAAAAACATCAGTCATATCACGTGTATATCGGACATGATCCCTTGTGTTTGATATCACCAGAATCTTACGGCTGACAGTTAATATCTTGGGACTTCAAGTACAACTGAACCCTTTTAAAAGCTCAGATCTCTCAAGTGTCAAGGTTGATCCACCCTGTGATGGAATCTACCCCAAAGACAGACAAGGTAGATGGACTTAGCAGTTGGGTGGGGGGGGGGGGGGGATTTGGGTGAACAGAACCCCTCAAAGACACAACACTAGCCCTAACCTCTGATAAAAGAAAAAAAGAGAAAAAAAGGAGGTGCCACTGAAAACTAAAGATGTAATTTGACTTCTTTCTCTTTCTCTTTCCTTATCAAGTCTTTATGATATCTTGACCCGTCCTCCCCTGCATCTCAGCATCGCCGCTGCTCCTCTAGCAAAACTGCATGGCATGAATGAAACCAATTTAAATCCGAAGAAAGACGCTAACAGACACAATGGATGGATTAAAAAAAGGGGGGGAGGGAGGGGGGCACGAGAGGAGGAAAGACGTCTCCAATGAGAAATGGGGGGAGACACCATAGACTTCTTCTCTTTCCACCAAGCAATGTCAATGCAAAATCATCACCACTATCGTCATCATTCGAGCTTCTTTTTGAACACCACCAAACTGGCTGCTTGTGTGAACAAAACAAGCACCCCCCTGCAGCGAACTGGCCTTTCAGAAGGCTTGATGGATGAGGAGGAGCTCCCTCCCCCTCACAGAGGGAGTGGGGAAGGAGATTGCGCAGACCATACACTCTATACCTCTGGGGGGATGTGGGGCAAGAATAAAGAGGCTTTTTAAAGAAAGCAGGTATTCAGCAGGAGTGGGACAACGTCATTGAGAAACTATTCCAGGGACGGAAAAAAAAAGAAAAAAAAATGGCAACGTTTGCAAAATTAGAAATGCATTTTTATGACATTGTTTACCAGCATGAAAATTCTGCATGACTTCTGCAAGCCATTCTGATCTCCCCCACGAAAAGCAGGGCTAGGAAATTTAAACATGAAAATTGAACAAAGATTCTGTTGTACGCAACACACTGAAAAACAAATGTAAAAAAAAAAGAAAAAGAGTGTCTCCAATTTTTTTTAATGACAAAACGCATCAAATTTAAAAGAAAAAAAGGGTTGCAACATCCACCCTGTTTGGTTTTCATAAGGAAAGCTAAGGAGACCCCCCTTGTCCCCTCTAAAAATCCAGGAATCCTCCCCACGTCTGCAAGTATTTATTCTGCTACTACAAGTTCGTCTACTACTACTACTTCTACTTCTCACTGGGCTGCTACTGCTTCTTCTTCCTCCTCTTCTTCTTCTCTTTCTTCTTTCTCTTGTAGCCTTTCACCAGAACTCTTATATACCTAACTCTCTCCAATGGCAGCTGTGTGTGTGTCTGTGTCACAATCTGGACCCAGAAACTATCAAACTGACGTTGAACTGAACTGTGGTGTCCTCGCCGAGATGTCATTGATGATCACGCGTATTTGGATTGAAAAAATGTCTGTTGTCCCATTCTTTTGGAACTTTTTCCATGACCTTGATAATACGTACAAGGCAACACCTACACCTTCAAGCTTAGAAAGGTCATCTGAAGTCAGGAAGGTCTGTTTACTTCCTCAGGTGAAAAGATGGCTGCCTCATCATCCAGGGCTGTTATTTCAACGGTACGATTAATGTCTGACATGAATGTGAACTGGTCCCTACTTTTGGCCTGAGCAGCGATGTGCTTATTTTTCCCTTCAGTGTTATTGGTTAGGGTTGGGGTAAAAATGAATTCCTGATGTTTCAAGGAAAAATAGGGGTTATGGAGTTAGAATTATTAATGCATGCACGATGCACCTCTGAAGGGAACAAACACAAACACTCACTATGTAAAAATGTGAAGGCCACCAGAAACTCTGCAAGATTTTCCAAGCATTCAGAAAAGAGCTTTACTGTGTATATGTTATCTCCCTACATTATAATCCAGTTTATGTAGTACTTCAACTCTTCTAATTCAACGGAACGCATTTAGTTTTACGCCTAAAAACAATATAAAAGGGAAAACCAAAGAATCCTGCACACAGTCCATTACGTAAACTCCCTTCATTAACATGACATTTCTGCCCTGTCTGATGAAGGTCTGAGAGTTCCACCAATGGACAATGCAGTTTTTGATCACAGCTGTCAATTAGACCTTATTTTGTGCACAAATTTGTGGCCTAAAATATTAGAATCCACCTTCAAGGTCCCAACGTGGGAAATTGTGGAGTGTAAACGTCTTATTTCATGTTAATACAGGCGACTTGACCTCTGTGTTCTCAACGGTAGCTACGGCCCTGACAAACGCACAGAATGGGCCTTTAGGAGATTCAGGGGCGCACAGAAACCTCAACACAGACGTACATGAACTAAAGGATGTCGTCCGCGAATGTTTGTCCCAGTAGCTTTCCCATGGTGTAGCTTTGCCAGATCTGCCCTCTGACTTCGTCAGAGAATCACACAATGCCATAATGTAAGATATCACATTAATGGATAATTTCTTCTTCTCTTGTGGTAATGGGGGGGGGGGGGGGGGTAATTGATTGGTAGATTGATTAACGACCCTACTTGAGTTAGCTCGAATGTAGCCACAATATCGCTCAATTAAAAGCTCCCAGTGGTTCAGTTTTCATGCCTTTGTTTTCAAAATAGCTCAGGAAAATAATCACTTTCTTCATAGTGTCTCTGGTGTTCCATAAAAATGTAGCTTTGTATTTATTTAATTAATGAAGTTGGGAAATAAGTCATGTCAATATTACAATCTTATTTGCTGATAATAGCAGATTCATTGGTGAGCTCAATTGACAAAACATCACAAATCAAGCCACATCTTTTCAGCTCTTAAATTGGAACACATCATTCACGTCGCAAGAATCAAGCTAATTCCTCCAGTGAGAGGGGTTTGTATGATGTCTAAATCCCCTTCAAATAATTGAAAAAATAACGTGTCAAATTCCGTAAGAATAATTGTATACTTTATATAATATACATAAAAAAAATTCTGATGACATGCCAAATAATGACATTTATTACTTGGTTATGATCTGCCCAGCTAAAACATGTAGTAACTATACCATAAGCCTGTATAAAAGAAAAAAAAGTGAGTGAGTGAGTGAGTGAGTGAGTGAGTGAGTGAGTGAGTGAGTGAGTGAGTGAGTGAGTGAGTGAGTGAGTGAGTGAGTGAGTGAGTGAGTGAGTGAGTGAGTGAGTGAGTGAGTGAGTGAGTGAGTGAGTGAACACTGACCAAGGCCAAAGGTTCCATCTGTAGAGTGGAGGCTTTCTGGTTTTTTATCCTTTAAATAAATCATTTGAAAGCAATTGTTTATTAAGGACATTACTCCAAACCAAGTTTCATTTCAACACTGTTGTCAAAATCCTATTACAGGGTGCTTAAACATTGGATTAGGCTGTGTTTATAACCTAGTGAGACAACATAGACAAGATGAACAGCTCGTTAGTCAGACCAGCATCAATGTTTATCAGCAACTGTGTGGTGACGGTTCCATCATGGTGAGAGGCAGCCATCTTGGCTCTATGTGTTCAAACAGGGTTATCCGCTAGCATCAGGAACAGCAGAGGAGAAAGAGCTTCTGGGGGAAAAGTATTTCCTCACAATCTTTGGACATATTTAATAAAACTAGATTTACAGAGGGTATATAACGCAGCAAGATGGGAATGCCTTTTGAGTGTATTGAGAGCTAGCAGCTACTGGACATGTGTTATTACAAAAAAAACAGTCGATTCTTATAATATCTGGTTTTGGATTGTGGTGTGACTTTTTTATTATTTATTTTTCATGCATCTCATGTGAACATTAATATGTTTATTATTATTTTTATGTTATTTATTTCAATTGCTCTGTATTCATTGGTAAAGGAATGGTGGCCACTACCTGGGTCAAAGTTATGAAACTATGTGCTTGGATGGATTACATGGATGGATATTAAAAGGCCTATATGTCAAAGGCCCAGGAGCCCAAATGACTACAAGGAGATCCAAAGAGAAACAAAAAATTACTCAAATACATATTTAAACGTCTGCCTTCATTTTGTGTCTCTTTCAGTCCAGGAGTCTTGCCCGGGGCCCTGGGGCCCTGTCTCATAATCCATCCAGGTGTGTATGCTTTTAGTTTTGTTGGCTGAAATACAGTAGGGCAAACAACAAATCAAATCTTTCCCTGTTAAAATCTTGTTTCCTATTAAAACAATCTTATCATTATGAAATACTATCAGAAGACATACAACAAATATTTGACAAAAATGTATTTGGGGAAACATCTGCGGCCTCCTGTTGTCACTGCTATTGACTCACCAGCCAGAGAAGTTCATCAGCTGTACTTTATGTATTTCTGGCAAACTGTTGCTATATCACAATGGTGCCCTGTGGGTGACACACAGGCATCCTCAGATTAATTAGATTTACATTTGGGCAGTCCAGGGCACTCCCAGACCTTTTGAGAATGGGCTCTTTAAGTTTACAAGTGTGCAATATAGACACAATATTTTGAGGTTAAAAGAAAACCCAGGAGAAACAGAATGAATGCTCTGGCTGGTTAGAGATTTATAAGTTTGGTTTTCGTTACATTTTGCATTGTAGAAGGGACCAATAAGGTTACTAATTGGTATCAATTAGTGGACTGTATGTTGTCACACTCTACACACACAAAAATATGAACAAATATAGGGTTACAGTGTTTTTTTAATTGATTTATTTAAAAAAAAAAAGACATATCAAATTTTTCTCTGTATAATTCTGGAGGAGTCTTGACAAAACGCAGGGAGCCAAAAATCAAAATCAATTAAAAACAGGGCCTAACTCAGGAATACACTGTATCAAAAAATCTGAGAGGTGGAATGTCAAGAGGTAATTATGCTGCAGTATGTATTTTCAGGAAAGTTTGAAGTTTCAAATAAGAGTTAATATTATGATGAGTTTTAATGAGTAAATCTCGATCCCTACAATGCTACTTGAATCCTGTAAGTAGATTTTTTCCCCGTCCTTTTGGTCTAAATTGTGTCTAATTGTCCTTTCACACTGCACTAGGTCTCATTGCTTCCAGGGAGTTCTATTTTTAACGTGGTACATGTATGTGATGAGATAAGGAATGGGTTCTGATATGATATATCACTTGTCTTCCTATAAAGGTATAAAGTACAGGTTCAGAAGTGTCAAAAATAATAATAGCCAACCATGTACTGTACTGTAGCTATACCAAGGTGAACAGAACCTTCTTTCAGTGTCAATGATTTTGTCTCACAGCATTCTTTTTCATTTGATTTGCTCAAACTGTACTGTTTTGTTTTACATGTCATATATATTTTGTATTTTTTCAACACATGCAAGTTTGATGAATTATGATCATGAAGATAATGACAATGCTTTTGTATTTCAAGCATGCAGTGTACATAAAGAGAGCCTATGCACGCACCAGTTGGGATACAGGCTTCATGTCATTGTGGTGTGAGAGCAATGGGTCATGTGTCTCGGATGGTTTTTAGATAGGGGGTTCGATAGTGGCCGTCATAGTTACCCCCCAAAACAAAGAGCTTTATGTTACAGACTCAAACCTGGTCACACACCTTTCCCTCTGCTAAATGAATGAATGAATGCAAGGGGTCTAGCAATAAAGTATGTGATGGGGCCAACATTGTAGACGACAAAGCAATCAGAATTGCCCATAACGTTGTCCTTTGAATTGCTACCTGCGAAATTGTTTTGTTTTCAAAAACAAATGTAAATGAAAGGTCTCAAATGTAAGGTAGTATTAATGGGCTAGTCCACAAATGTATTGATGGTCCATGAGGTTGGGAGTCATAAGTGACATGTGTGTGTGTGAAAGAGAGAAACCATGCTGAGCTTAGCCATCCCCCTGTGAGAAGAACTGACAGCTGAGCTAACCTATAGAGCAACTTTACTTGAAATCCAAACCGCCAACCAAACATATCAGGACAAGATGCAGAGGAGTGTCCCTGCCCCAATCTTTTTTAAAGGCCTATACACATGCATTTTCAAAAAGCCAGGGGCAATCTGATTGATGGGCAGTGAATGGTTGCTGCACAGCTCTCTTTGAGTTTAAAACGTTCCACGCATATCATACCTCTATCCACAACCCACACCTTTGAAGTCACCGTGTTTTTATTTTGACAGCAGGAGAGAGAACGTCTGCTGTGACATCATAGATTTGGGTGTGGTCAGAAAAGTCAAAACCCATGCGGAGCAGCAGTTTACTGCCCTGTGTATTTCGCTTTTAAACTTGACAAAAACACAGCTAAGCTTAAGTTAAGACTTAAAATTGTATGTATTGTTATTTATTAATGAGTGACTTTGCAGTACATAATTCAAGGCTGGCTAACTAGCTAATCCAGACATTGTAGGGTAGGCAAAAACAAGCTAACGTTTAACATAATACTTCAGCTGCATCTTATGTTATGAAAAGCATTGAACATTCAGTTTTAACCATGCTGTACAAGCCTAAACTAGATAAGACTAGTTTTGCCCCAAATAATAACATTTTTATTTTACAGCCCTATCTATAGGCAATTAGGGGACCTTCAGTTATGTTTACTTATAGGTAAGCTAGCTTTAGCCCAACTTTTCTAGCCTACAGTGTCAGGATAAAGGGTTAGACATGAAAGAGTAACTGCACCCCCAGGTCTGAGCGTTAACTCCATCCACTGCACAATTTTGAAAAATGCTTGAATTGAGCAGGGGGCCGAGAGGGGGGAGGGGGGGATCGAAGGAGGCAGGGTTAGCTGTCAGGAAGCTCAGTCTGATTGACATGACAGGTGCCTCCATAATAACGTGTTTGAATATGAGCGTGATTTAACCATTACAGCACAGTAATATCATTTTGATTCAAGCTAAAAAAATAAAAGTTTAAGTGTGCAGTTTCACTTTAATATTTAATATAGAAATGTACCTGGATAATATAGTTTTGGTACAGCATTTCTAGCCTACTTTATTCGGATAAAGACGACATTAGTTAGCTGAAAAACATGAATAAAATGTTAACCTAGTATGCACACATTGAGGTAAAAACCATTGGCAAAACACTATTTTAAAAGGTGAATAGTAAACTTTCCAGCACAACCTGGATAATGATTGGTTCGCGTTAGCGGCTAGTTAGCTAGCATTTTGGGCGGTGAAACTCCAGTTTGCGTTTCTTGCAGCAGGCTCTCCATCCCATGCTCCTCTCTCTCTCTCTCTCTCTCTCTCTCTCTCTCTCTCTCTCTCTCTCTCTCTCTCTCTCTCTCTCTCTCTCTCTCTCTATCTCTCTCTCCTTTCCTCCTCCTCCACTTATTTTGAGGAAGAAGCAAATGTTTGCATCCCTTGTTCTTGTGTTTTTATATCCTATTTTTTTGAAGATGAATTCTAAATGCATGCACGGGAAACTTTAAAACGATGACTTTAACTTAATCGTGAATGGCGGCGTGAAGGGAAGCCTTTCCTCTGTCAAAAAACAAACAAACAAACAAACAAATCTTCCCCTTGTCCCCTTTCCCTGTCAGGTTAAAACATACTGCGGAGGACACAAACAAAAGTTTATCTTTGATTTTTTTTTTTTTTTATTTGTTCACTTTTTTCCATTCTTGTGCTTCTTTTATACTGTTACATAGGTGTGGACATTTTTCCATTGGTAGCCACACAGCGGCTGAGTGTCATTAAAACGGGCTCAATTACATCAAAGTCCAAATAATGTTCTTTTACAGGAGCTTCCCAACACCGGTGTTGAGAGTCTGGCCTATTTTTCATCATTAATCAAGGGGAGTATACAGTTCTACTGTGTCGCCATTTCAGCACATTTATTAAGGATATTCTTCTTCTTTTTTTAATTCGGCAACATGGATGCTGACGTTACGTAAAACTTGTTTCCCTTCAGGACAAGCTGCCTGCCTCTCCACCTGTTTATACAGGTCAAATTCACAAGAATTACACAATATTTTTTTTAAACATTTCCGTTATATTTTCACACTTTGTGCTTGCTGGGCTTTTTCCTGAGGTTGCTAATTTTTTTTGAATACGACAAATATATCATGCTGTAAGTCCAGGTACAGCCAATCACTCGCACTCACTTTGATTTTGATTATGATTCATTCATATGGCTGACGGTCCCACAACTGGGATAAATAGTTGTTACGTGTCCATGGAAAGAGGTGGAGTAAAAAAAAAGTTATAAAAAGAAGAGAGGCTTCCCTCCACAAGTGAATGGGGTTTATGCTCTAGAGACTGACACTGGAAATCATTTTATTGTCACTACACTTGGAGAGAGGAAAACAAAAAAAAAAAAAGAAATTGAGAACTGTATAAACTATATTTCAATGGAATGTTTATTATTTACATTTTCTATTTTTGAAACATGTAAAGAACAAAGGAAAAAAAAGGTGAAACTGTAATAATTCAACAGCATTTGTGAAAAAGAGACTTATATATATAAAAAAAAATATATAGTTCTGTTGTTAAAAAGTATGAAGGTTTGACTGTGAATGCTGATTTACCTGAGCAACTCTTCTCCTTTACTGATAGGATAAATACAATCCAGATGAATAATAATAATAATAATTTAAAAAAAAGATACAAAACATACAAACCTACTGGGAAAAAGCAAACCAATTCAGTTTAAAGAGAAAACCTTGAAAAATGAATAAAAACAATAAAAGCTTATGCCAAAATTTCCCATTTGTGTCTTTTGTCTTTTTCTTTACTTGTCTAGGTTTTTGCAGATTCTTAAGTTAAGTTACTTTATTTGTCAATTTACAGAAGTTACATCGAAATTTCGCTCTTCACATATCCAGTAGCGTACCGGCTTTCAGTCAGGGCCTTCAGTAGCGAACTCCGACCAACGACCCTCCCCCCCCCCCCAAACATTGAGAAACGCACACATCAGGTGACGATACAACCAACACAGTAAGACACATACAAATTATAGGCTAAAATCACAGTATATATACACTAATGCATAACATGAAGAGCTTGACAGTTGATCTTCAACAACCACAGAGCAGCGCACACCACTGTTGTTTATCCTACACCAGATAGACTACTGCACCATCACAATCAGATATTTCATGTCACTCAACAACTGTTTGCAAACGCATAACACGATACAAAACAAGCATCCAGTTATTGTAACAGGGTTCACCGGATGCTTGCGCAACTTCAACGGATTCAATTTAGTATAGCGACAATATTACCAGTGCGCCGCATTCGCTTCAATAACAAAAATGAAACATGCAAGAAGGGTCTTTTATGCCAAGTTTTACAACAGCAAATCCAACCAGCATATTAAGAAGAAGTGTAGTTGAGAGTTGGTACTCATATTATGCTTAGAAAGCGGCATCAACACTGAAAAACAGCATCACCTACTGCCCAAGTCCCAGCAATATAGGCTACAACGACCATAACAAACAAACAAAATGGTTTAAAACTCCACAAAATAACGTTATCTCTTCACAGATAGACACAGCCAAAAGTAACACTCACCCATCACTTCCGTGATGTGCCATGTTCCTTCACAGGTTTAAAAAGCAGACACGCCAGCAACATACCGGTAACTTGTTCCGCTCGGTGCTAGCTGTTAGCCAGTCATAGCATCGTAGTGAAGTGCCGCAAAAAAACGTTGTCAGCCCATCCAGCTTAGGGGTAGTATTCCTGTCAACTATATCTAAACTATGTTAAACGATCACCTTTAAATAGCCACGCTAGCTCGGCAACAGGATTAGTAGGTTGTGTGAAGGCGATGGCCATATTAATTCACTAAAAATGCTAATAGCCCGCCGAACGTTCAAACTTCGCTGATGACATCACGGGGGGCTAGCGGTGAAATTTTGCTGAGCCTTGGGGGTGGGCTGTCACTACACATTAAAATCTGATTGGATGATGAGACACGTCAGTCAAAGTTATTATCCAATAGGAGACAATGTTTCAATGAAAGGCTAGCAATACTTATACTGCAGGTCCCACTGCTCCACATAGCTGTGATGCGTTTAGATGACATATGCCTGGGAAATCCAGCCCAGCCTCACAAAAAATAACCATACTCCAAAAAATGTTTTAATTATTATTGTAACGTACTGACATTTTTTAGTAAATTCAGACACATTTAAACACAAATTAATCTAATTTTAAACTAAAAAATATATTTATTATTTTGTTGTTGACGGCCCACCACAATAGTTCAATAAGAGCGAGAGAAAGAGAGTCAATTATTATTGGTGGTTACAAGGTCATTTCTTTCGCTTTTTTTGTCACTTGAAAAGCATTTTAATGGATACAATTTTCATCGATGCAGTTATGTAAAAGGTGTGAACTAATAATACCCATGTACTAGTTGTAATTTGTAAACCTTACCACATGAGGTCGCTGCTCAGCAAATAACTATAGGACTGAAAAGAGAGCATGATTAAGGTGAGACACTGCAGACAGAAAAATAGTGTTTCTCGAGCATGGGTCAATTTTCTGATTTTTTATCTATTTTGCTTCCCTAACATGTCGTCTTTCATACTTGTACAATTTAAAGGTTAAAAATGTACATTAAGGTGTTTATTTGACTAAACCTTGTCTGTTTGTGTCTGCATGTTCCTCCTATACAACCATCTTTCACGGCCATTATCTAAACATTCATTTTTTTCAATACACTGAACCAAGATTCTCAACTTCTAAAGCATTTTCCATTATCATTCTTAGCACTATTCTGAAGGTTATTACAGAATGAATTGTTCATGTGTTGTAAATAGTTTTATTAATGATACATTTGGTTCTCAAAATGTATTTTTAAGACCTGTACATAGTATTTTTTGATTTATAAAATAATAATAAAAAAGGCTGAATCCCAAATCTTTTCTGAAAAAACTATGGACACTTTGTTGTCAAAATGAAATGAAGATTTTTACTCTAGCTTTATTCAACATCTAGAGATGCAAATCTACACATAATGAGTAAAATATTGCCAAATTTTCATGTTTATTAAAACATTTCAGAAAAATTGGCACTACAAAAAAGTAATTTTTTTTAATGGCAAAGTTTCATGATATCTTAGAAATGTACCCAATTCACCTCCAGTGTCTCACCTTAAGACAATATCCAATTTTACGGTGTTGATCAATTTGACTGGTATTGACTATACATCAAAA
This sequence comes from Ammodytes marinus, assembly GCF_949987685.1. Lineage (NCBI taxonomy): Eukaryota > Metazoa > Chordata > Actinopteri > Uranoscopiformes > Ammodytidae > Ammodytes > Ammodytes marinus. The sequence goes on from NC_137220.1 coordinate 7,717,744, forward strand.
TCAAATAAGGTCTGGAGTAACCTTTTCCAATGGATGTTATTGGGTTTTTTTTTTGCTTCAGCCTTTCACATTGTTAAAGCAGCTGAATCATCATCAACAGTTCACTGCATGGTCCAACGTTCAGCTGTTAATCTAACACAGTAGAGGAAGACAAAGGGTCATGCATGCCACTTCATTATACAACCCTCTTATTTATTTCCTCACAGACCCCAATGCTGTATTGTATGTGAAAATCACAACCATTTGAACAGACAAATATAAACACAAGTTAGTATTTTAATAGCATTATTATTTATTATTGTGTTTACATTTTTCTTTCTTTAAACATATTTTTCTCTATGTTCTTTTTTTTCCAAATTATTTTCTCTTTTGTAGAATAGGAACTCTTCACTTCACCAAAAATGATGCTGCACATATGAGGGTAACACAACACTGAAATGACCATACTACATTATCTGAACTGCTGTATGTACCACCAAATATATTCTTGTCTATGTGCAACAACATGTTACCCAACAGGTGCATTTCTCTTACCTTAGGGTCACTAAGAGGCAAAACATTCTGTCTATATGCTTTTCTTTTAAAATGAGGAAAAGTCATGAATAATCAAGGCGTGATTGAAACAATGTAAAGTCTGCGGTTTGAGCTGAATGTTAGAGTCTATCTAAACCTTAACAATGATTCATGTAAAAAGGAGTTTCTTGAGCTTTTGCTTGTTGAAAGAAAAAAAACATTGACGACAACGGTCCTGATGTAATAGACAGGTTACAGGTTTTGGCTTCTGTTATTCATTACATAATAACAGGTCCAACCTAGACCGACATAAACCAGCCTTGGTTAAATACACAAAGTAGTGTCTTTGTGTATCTTTGTGTGTGTCGGTGTGTACAGTCAACAGTTATATCACACTGAGGGCATTGGCACTTTGCTGCCGACTCGTACACTCAACACATCACGTACTCTAGTTTGTATAGTTGGGCATTTGGACTGACCTTTGCAAATAGGAAACGTTGAATAGGCTGAATAGGCTTCAAACCATTTCAAATGTAAAGAGTCTAAAGAGAAATGTGTTATTTACTGGATAGAGACATGTCACCATAGCCACGAAGATGCATTGAGCCTGGTACTGTTGTGAGCTACTTCAGGTTAATACTCAAAAACACACACGTTATTGCACATCTTTCCATCAGTGTGTTATATTACTGTGTCTGATTAGACCAAGTTCAGGTCTATTGCTTCCCCATGCAAAGTTCAAGGCCAATGTGACACAAACACACACACACACACACACACACACACACACACAAACACACACACACACACACACACACACACATTATATAAACCAATAATAATAGTAATGAGGTCATACGTCAAATTCATTTCAGGACTGTTTATTTTCCAATAATTTCTTTATAAAAATAGAAGTCCTCCAATATGAAATGTTCACTTCAAATACACAATGTAATACAGACCTATCAAAGGACATAACACAGTGAACACACAGTAAATCATAATATACAGTATATATCACGCATGTACCATTTTCAAACAAAGTCAGAGTTCCACACCTGTACCAAAAGCTAATTAATGGACAACTCGTCCATAGAATGGATGTGTTACAGGCTGTGCTAATAATGGCTAACCAAACCGTCCTTAATCCTTGTTCTTTATCAGTAACGGAGCAGCAGAACATATGTGTGTTCCTAAATCAGGCCACAAAACCGCAATTCAAGAGGGGGAGAGTTTCTTGTAGCAAAAGGGCAAAAAGGCACATCTCAGTCAATGTTCACACGCTCTCAAGAGAAAAAAAACCTCCTGAATGGCTAAGAAGCTACGGTGAAAGCAAATCCTTAGCAAACTAGCTTACTAACACCTGGGTGAAATGCGCTGTTCTTTGTTCTAGACTTGGCAAAGTACATACAGCTAGCGAGCCGTTTGTTCTTTTTGAGTGTAAATGACAAGACAGCTGACTGCGTAACAGCTGTTAAAAGTTGAACTATTAAGTCATTTATATCTTTGTTTCAATCTTGACCACTGTTAACATTAGGCACCTGGATGTCGTTGTATTTGGGGTTAGCTTATCTGTGAAGCTAACGTTTAGCTCAAGCAGCTGTAGAAAAAAATTCTCTGCCGCGTCTTCTCACAATGGATTGTTTGTATCAGAACACTGTCAGACCTGGCTTTACTAGCACTTTGTCAACTGTTTTGCTCTCATCAATTCATATAAGACCACTTTTGAAGAACAGTTTTTTTACCCCCCAATCACAATCCCATAATTGTTCAAGAGAATGTTGTATTTCTACCACTGAATAGCATTCCATTCAGAATCAGTCACCCTTTGTTCTTCTCCTTCTATAGAACACATGTAAAGAAAGCAGGAGGAGATAACAGGAAGAGGAAGCTCGCTCCAATCAAGGAAGTTCTGAGACCATTTTAGGAAGACAGCGCTCGGCTTGACCACTTCTCCCGTCCACCTCCGGGAGCTAATACTTCTGGTCCCACGAGGGCCCCACCAGCAAGGCCCCTAACCTTTAAAAAGGCATTTTACTATCAGCCTTTACAAGTCTTTGTATCAGGAGTCATGTTTGACATCACTTGGCGGCGCGGTATATGGCCAGGTCCAGCGGCTCCTTGGAGGGAACGCACCAATCGTCTGCCTCCAAACTCAGCTTGTAGTGGCGCAGAGCCGTCTTGTTGAAAACTGGCAGCCTCTCCACAGAGTCCGTAGACAAGGCCTAGAGAGGCACATGACAGACATTAATGTAGATATTGGGTTTGTTTTCCAAATGGAAGCAAAATAGACAAAAAACTAAATTTTTTTGCCTGCAGTGTCTTGCCTTTAAGAATGAAACCCTGATTTTATTACTAAACCCAGCCATCATATATCTAGTACTAGTTGTTGCATGTGTGTGTGTGTGTATATGTGTAAATGTTACCTTCAGGTGTATGACTGCTTCAGTGCCGTAACCCTCCATAGAGTAGAGATGGATGTCTCCCTGGAAGTAGCGAGCATAGAGCCGAGAGATGGGCAGACCATAGCCAAACCCTGCCTGCACATACACACACACACACACACACACACACACATATTAGCTCATCTCGTGTATTAATATGGAGTAAGTTTACATGCACAGAAGAAAATCCATTTAGTACATCATCAGTCCGACTAACATGTTTACATGCATTTTAATAGTTCGATTTCCGTCGTAAAATAACACAATAAATCGATATTCTCTAACGTCATGTAAACGTACAGATTGTGTTTGAATATTTGTGTGTGTCTCCGTTGCTCACCAGTGGGGCTCTGTGCTTGTCTCCCATGTTGGGACTAGGAGCAGTGGAGTACATGTAGCTGAACAGACGCTCTGTCTTCCTGAAGGGGACACCACCACCTCTGTCACTCATCTGGGGGTGGGGGGGGGGGGGAGAAAGAGATGTGTAGGAGAGATTAACATCAGCAGCCATGAGCAATGTCTTTAATCTTTATGAAGAGGTGGATGTCTCAGTTTGGTGAGAACACCTTCAATTATGTAACCACGGTATCATAAAACATTGGCAGGATGACCTGGGAGACGTGTGTGTGTGTGTGTGTGTGTGTGTGTGTGTGTGTGTGTGTGTGTGTGTGTGTGTGTGTGTGTGTGTGTGTGGGTTGTGTAACTTCATTCGTAATAACCCTATTCAGTTGGCAGGCATTGGAGAGCAAAGGTAGCAGCTATCAAATAATATTACACCAAGTCCATCAGGTCTAAATACAGAGGGCGCTGCTGCAATGACGTCAATGAAAGGGTCGTGTATCTGGGCGGATGATGACTCGTTAATGATTATCAGAGCTTTATGTTAACTAGTTAAGCAGCTGAACCGAGGTGAGACGGGGGAACTAGAACAACTGGGCAAAGGGTGAAAAGGCCACATTTCCGAATGGGAACAAACAGTAAGCATTCCTTCACTCTTTTCTTCTACATAGCTCTTTTTTTAAATAGTCAGGCTTTAGTACAGGGAGGATTAGTTTTGGATTAAAGAAGGTTTTAGATTAGCCAACCTTGTTTTCTATTTTAGGGGCATTCAGATAGAACCTCTTTTGTTATGTCAACTTGTGACATGCTAGAAAGCTCAGTTTAAAGTGGAGTAATCACTTTTGGAGAACGCTTTTTTTTTGTCAAAGTCATTGAATATCTCCTCATGATCCACTACCTGTATGTACTGTGTGTGCACAAACAGAAATTCAGTGTTAACCCACACAGCCTATGCTCTGTAAACAGCATGTTGCTACGGAGGGGGGGGGGGGGGGGGGGGGTCATTTGTTTACATACTCTTTGTTTACATACTCGTTCACAGAGCCTAGGCTGTTTTTTAACACTGGATTTTTGTTCACAACGCGCACACACAGTGCAAACAGGTAGCGGATTGTGAGGAGACATTCACTGAATTTGACAGAGAGTGATTTTGACAACAAGCGTTCTCCTGAATCGCTGACACCACGTCTAATATCAAGTTAATGTCACCAACGGATTCTGGGCCGTTGCATTCACGTTGACTGAAGATGTGATGATTAAATAGTTGTAATTTCTGTATTTGTCAAAGAAGCGTCTCACCTTGACTGTCAGGTCCTCTCCACCCAGAGCGACCATGACTTCTATGGGAGGTAGGGTCCTGCTGGCCTCGTGCTCCTCGATGGTTGCTCTCATGGCGTTCTACACAAAGAAAACAGTGAACTGTGTGAGCTATTGGGACCAAAATATCACAGATTCAGGTTTATATGTACATTTGAAGGAGGTTCAGTATAGTCTACAAACCTTTAACCTTATCAAGGAGGCTTCTATACTATTGTATATAGTTTGTATATGTTTCAATTATCTCTGTCTGCAGACGATGCACTGTTATTAATTACCTTAAAGAGTTCAAAGAGCATGTGGTACAGGTGAGATGGGATGTAAGAGATATGGATGGGCTCTTTGAAGTCGTTGGCTAAGGAAGGGAACAAATGAAAAATGAGTGTCAACGCTCTAAACCGACAAGACAATATTACACTAGAACAGCCAGGTTTCGCTATTTACTAAAATATATAATTAGAAATGCCAACGGGTAAAAATGTAGCTGTGCACCTGGCCACAACTTTTCTGGTGTAATACAAGTCATAAAATAAGTTTCTTTAACCTGGGTTTTAGGTCCTCTTGTTTTACAATCAAAGTATCTTTAAGAACACTTATCACTTTTATCAGCCTTCAGTATGAGTCAGAATTTTTTTCTTCCTGAATGACTGTACATAGTTGTCAGTTCACACACTCAAAACAATGCCATTGCCTAGCAACTTGTGTACGGGTAAAAATGTACCCGGTGTGACGTTTAGAGGTATAAATGCCTGTGTTTTTAAATCACGATATATTTCATCTACAAAAAACCTTAAGGAGTGCAACACAACACAATTTTAGGAAAAGTGAAAGAGTAAGTGGGCTTCAATATTTGATTAGAACAAAGTGACACGGGTAAAATTCCCCCCAGTGGCGGTGTTTTTTTGTGTCTCACCATTCATCTCCCTCAGCTCCAGCTCCGGTGCTCCCATGTAATACTGCTCACACAGCATCTTGGCACTCTCATAGGCATCTAGACAGAGAACACAGCAAACATTACGTGACCTGTGTGCACCAGATAAAACGGACATAAAGATAAACAGATGTGACGAACACCAGGCTATCAGTGTCAACATTACGGCTGCTACAGTCAGTGTGTTGACTCTGTTCAAAACACTGGAACAGGCCCAAACTGAGCTAGCAGCACCGCCAGCTAGCTGTCCCAGTTATCTACCTACATTAGACTATGAAAATAATGGCAGTAATGGCAATGAGAAAATGACGCCTTGATGAATACTTTCTGGATGCACTTCATCTTCAAGGCATACCATTTCCAAACTGCACTATTCCCTGAGCCACTAGCTGAAAAGGTTTGACAAATTCTGTGCTACAAGCGTTTGTGGAGTTTTGAACGCTTCTGACATTTTCCATTCTCCGTGCTCCTTAAATGAATTAAAGAAAGGCTCAACAGATAGTGGGAGGATCACATTCCATGTTTGGATAAGAAGAGCAAATGGGCTCTAGAGAACACCTAGTTGATCAATCCATCCTTCAGAATAACCAAACTATTCTACATATGTGCCTCTCTCTCTCTCCAAATGTCTCCTTACCTCGTACGACCTCTGTCACCTCACACCTGGAGTCAATGCAGCCAATGGAGAAGGGGTGGGCGGGGTTTGTACTGCCGTCGAACACCAGAGCTGTATAGAGAGAAGAAATCTGTTATTACTCCTACTGCTGCTGCTAATAACTCACTCAACTACCCCTGGTAGTTATAGTAGTATTGTGTTAGACTACAAACAGTTTATGACCATATACAGTATATATATATTTCTAATCTGACTGAGTGCCTAAAAATGTAGTGTGTGTGTGTGTGTTTGTGTGTGTGTGTGTGTGTGTGTGTGTGTCTGTGTCTGTGCGTGTGTGTGTCCGCTCACTGTGCTGGTTGATGAGCATGCGTATGGAGATGCGGCTGGTGTAGAAGCGGTCCAGGAAGTACTGGATGTTGTGGTCGGTGACGGCGTCCTGCTGTCCGTAGGCGTCTTTGTACTCGGTGACTCCCTGGGCCATGGTGGGCACCACGTCATTGTGACGGTTCCTTATGGACTCCAACACCTCCGCAAAGCTGGGGAGAAGGAGGGAGGGAGAGGGAGAGGGAGAGGGGGGGGTTAGAAGGAGGTGAAAGTATCGCTATCCTGAGCACACCTGTTCTGTTCTGCTCTTCTTTGATTGGTCTCTTTCAGATGTGTTACACTCACGTCTGCAGGACTCTGTGGTCGTCCGGGTTCTTGTCCAGAAAGTCCAGGATCTCCATCAGGCTCTGGCTGTACCTGAGAGAACACACACACATCACTTATTATTACAGCGCTGTTTTAGTATTATTGATATGATGCTATATTCATAGATAACACTTTTCTGATTTCAATATTTGTACATATTAAATATCTAATATACTCCAGTGATTGTGTAATAATGTTTGTACTCTCTTACTTATTTCCTTCTTATATATTGTATTGTTAGATTTTTATTGTTGGTTAAACCTTGTGGCCTTAAGCACATTTTGTTTACACTCGATTCTCATATGTGAGTTTCTATTCTTAATTGCACACACACACGCGCGCGCACGCGCACACGCACACGCACACACTCTGTAAATTTCACTGGGCGAGCCAGACAAACAGAGAGAGCGAGGAGGAGAAGGTACACACAGCCATCCATCAGTCCACTCATATAGTTTGCATGTGACTGAGATGAGCTGCAGTTTCTTATTAGATACACTGATGTTCAGTTAGTACAGATTCGCTCTTTAAATCACATGTGTTCTCCCGTGCATGTGCCAAACAGTATGCTGCTCATTCTCTCTAAATTGACAGAGTTTACCATATTACAGCAGTCACAACACTTCAGTGTAACCCATACACTTTGTGGCTCCATCTCAAGTTTGTGCTTTATAAATAATGTAATCTTAACACATTTAGCCTGAGTTTGTGCCTATCATTTACCATTACATTCAAGTCACAGAGCTGATGATACACCTGCTGATCCTCCAAACATCTAGAAGGTGGTCAAACAACTGGGACAAAGTTCAGTCCCCCTCCCTCCCTCACTCCTGCTCTGTAATGTAATCTCTGATAATATCCCGTGCCCAGTGCCCACATTGTCAGCCTGCAATCTTTGCAACTTCTTTGAAATGAGGTCACAACTCGGAAAGAAAGTTTTTGGTAGTGTTTCAAACGTGTGAAGGGTCACACAACTGTCTGCTCTGAAACAGCGGAGTGTGGGAGGCTGTGCTAGGACTGAAAACATGACCATCTCAGAGAGAAGGAGAGTCACATGCACTTGTGTTACTATGTTCAAAGCAAAATCGGTTACTTTGAATGTGACTTGGTACGTTTTCCAAACATCCAGAAGGTGGTCAAACAAAGACATACACTTATCTCCTTACCAACATCTTAAATATTAGTATTGGTTCTATTGGAATATGTTGGTATTTCTTGCCAATGTTTCATAGTCTCCTATGAAATAGCATTTTTCATCCAAGTAAATGGCAATTCTCAATATATATTTTGTATTCTAAACATCACAACCATCTCTATGTTGATGTCAATGTGTGGAGGTTCAGATTTGAGTCCACTAAGGATTTGCTGGTTTGTATTAATGACATGGAGATGCACCCTTTGATGAGGTGAAATAAAAAGATGATATTGTGTAAAGAAATATACAATGAATATTTGACTGTGTAATGTATTTGGTGTGTTCTTAAAAGGAAGAATCCTCCAGGTTAAATAGAGTTTGCGTTGTATCAGTTCCCTGTTTGATGATGGGCCATGTCAGCAGACCTGAGGGTCATCTGATTCAGAGAGGGATACCACACACTTCATCATAAGGGTTCCATAAATACACACATTTCCATCCTAGTGCCCTTTAGCCTACTAATCTCATCTAGTATTTTCCATGACATTAAAGGTGCACTATACAGTTTCAAGGGAGGGGGATTTTTTTTTCCATTTGCAGAGCCTGCAGTTAGTTTACAAAAAATATTTTCTCTCCATATTATTCTAAGTATAGAGAAAGCTATTGAAAAGTAATTAATTTTGAGGCACATGGAATCAAATGTTAGATTTGTTTGTGGACAAAACTGTGGGCCCTGCTGCTGTAAACAATAACAGTGAAAAAGTAACTTTTTCTGGTCGTTTTCTATCTTTAAACAATGTTCCAGAGATCCAATTTTCCTGTGTGGAAAGTTGGTTTATTCACTTATGAGAATATACCTTAGAAAATGTTCACTTCTCCGACACACCCAAAGTTACCAAGTGCACCTTTAAAAATCTATATTACTACTGTAGTTATGTTTTCCCCCAAAAAAGAAGAGGAGGAACAAACCTAACCACCAAGGTGAAAAAAACATTTTCTTTGAGAAATTCCTAGAAAGTTCCTGGAGAAAAGAATTGCAGCGTGCTGTCAGGAGATTGCAAAACACAGACGCAATCTGGCCAAAACAAGTGCAAAGAAAACCACTGTATATACAGTATGTTGATGTTGTTTAAACAAGTAGCAAGTTATATACTGTGAGTTGATGTGGCAAGTCACTGACAATGAGGTCAAAGGTCAATCTTTCAGTATCTTTCATACTTGGTGCATTGTTTCAGATGACACTTGGAAGTGTGACTGTGTTTATGAGTGTGTCAATGAGCGGTTAGTCAGGCTGTTGTTTTGAACACGCTGTCCACTTCAGCTGCAACAACACGCGGGCAGAAGGAGGAAGGTAGGGCGAAGTGGAGGAACTGGGACAAAGTTCAGTCCCCCTCCCTCCCTCCCTCCCTACTGCTCTGTAATGTAATCTCTGATAATATCCCGTGCCCACATTGTCAGCCTGCTATTCATATTAATCTTTGCAACTCTTTGAAACGAGGGCACAACTCGGAAAGAAAGTTTTTGGTAGTGTTTCAAACGTGTGAAGGGTCACATAACTGTCTGCTCTCAAACAGCGGAGTGTGGGAGGCTGTGCTAGGAGAGAAAACAGGACCATCTCAGAGAGGAATAATCCTTTACTTTGAATGTGACTTAGTGCGTGTTTTGAGGACATATTGTACTCAGCACAGTAGACCAAAACAAAACATGAGGGCACCTTTAAAAAGGTGGAGACAGTGCATTTTGAGAATGCTTGTTGCCAAAATTACTTTGTCATATTCACCGATTGTGGAGATATTCACTGATTTTGAAAAAAAATATAAAGGATTTTGACAACAAGCGTTCTCCAGAATCACTGATTACCTGGATGCCTACTACATCCGGTGGAAAAAATGTTTGGGTGTTGAAATCAGCATGCTATTTGGCCGATTCTGACCCACAATCCAGTGTGCACCGGAAGTGACGCCACATCGACGGAGCTCTCCGTATGAAAACAACCAGGGACGAGAGGGATATATATATGCAAGAGGCAAGATCAAGGCGCAATGTTATGATGAAATAAATAAGTAAAAGTATGTCCCAATTGTGTGCCTACTACATGTCCCAATTGTGTGCCTACTACATGCGAACTAGATTATTCTTATGTTCAGCTGCAGTATATAGCACAGAAACGCAGCTTACCAGCTCTGGACCAGGTGTACGGAGGGCGTGCCCAGCAGTCTGTCTGGTAGCAGGTTGATCTCCTTCATGATGTTAGACAGACGGACAGGAAGCTCCTGACGCAGGAAACCAAACGAGGTGCGTTCACAGGCATTGGTGGTACCTTGGACAATACAACAGAATGGAAAAGGTTACGAGAAGAATTCCCAAACAAAAAATTAAATGACTACAATCAAGGTCTCAATCAGCAAATTGAAAAGTGTCTCAGTTTGATATACAGCTATGGGAATTGCAGTTAAAAGGGGAAAAGGGGGTTGTTTTGTAGAACATTTTTATCCTCAACAGCTAACTCTATTCACTGATAAAAATCTGCGGGATGTGTTGGAGAGCCTTACAAGGACATGTTAGTGGATCAAGGTTAAAGAGTGACCTCATTTAATACTGTAATTACTGAGGGGATTTTTTTTTTTTTTTACAGGCATGGACCAATATAAAAGAAGACAGACTTTGCAAAAGTATGTGATGGGAGGTGGACCTTTGGTTTCTAATTTGTATCTTCCTCTTGACTCAAAAACACAGCAACACCGTCCCATCAACATGTCAAAATTATATAACTATTAAACTAGTACAACTTAATTAATCGTATGCCACAGTTTAAAGCTTAGGCTACCCATAATGAGCACCACTAACTCAAGTAGCCAAGCATAACAAAGTGCACCTTTATAAACCAGGCTGCAGGTTGCAGGTGAAAGTTGCCTTTTAGATGTACCTGTTAAGTGAACTATTAGTCATAGCCTATTACAAGGGAGGCTTGAATTAAATAAATAAATACGCTTCCCTGCTCTACCATAAGTCAGACTGCCATACCTTTAGCCTAGACCTACATATGAAAAACTAAAATAAAAAGGATAAATATGGCTACAAAATACAACTCACCGAAATCCAAGAACTGCTTCATCGACAAAGGAGAAGGCGAGAACTTGGCGAAATGGTCGATGTGTTTAGGCACGTTGGCCAGCGCTGCAGTCTTCATCAGAGAGCGGACAAACTTCATTTTAACTGACCAAAAATCAATTTACAAAACAAAAGACAAGAACGTATGCGGTGGAATATGGCGAAAAGGAGTTCAGGAGTCAGTAGCGATACTAGTTCAGTGGAGTAGCACAGGCAGATGTAGAGGGATACAGTCTGCAGCTGGAGCTCATGACAGCCACTTAAGAGACGGCCTCAGCCAATAGGAGAACGCGGTGGGCAGCAGTCAGCGAATGGGATTCCAGGAATTCTTCTTTGGACTGTATGGAAGATAGTAAACAAGGGGGCGTACGTGTGCGTGCGTGATCGGTCGATCACAACGTGTCTTTTACATAACTTTCCCCACGGTCTGAAAAACAACCTGCATAACTGTCTGTGTGCCAGGGAGGGGCGTCATGGAAGCCAAAATAATTCCGGGGAGCACAACAAGAGAAGGTAATGGAGATCCATAGGGGAGTCCTCTGAAATATCAGGTTTTAAAATCATTATTGAAAAAAATTATGCAAATTTTAAAGGAGCTTGCATTCCAGAAGTTTTAAAGAACTTCCAGCGAATTCCAGGCATTATTAGCTCTGAAAAAACACAATTATATAAAGATAACTTTAATTCTCTAACAAATTAATTGACAATTAGCATTAAGAAATTGTCAGACTTGCCCATGCGGTTAAATTGAAAGACAAATCTTTTTTAAATGATATGGTTACATACATCTCTCTTTCCCTTCCAAACAATACCTGTAATCCCTCCAAAACAATTATTCACACAACTTAACTCTAGAGTCTTTCCTACCTTGTTTTTCTGGTCTAATAAACGAGGTAGGACTTTTTGCAAAATGAAAGAAAATGTTTTGGTGTGTTTCTGTGTACTTGTAAAATATATTTGTTTGTCTCAACGTGTATAGCTCTGATGACTGAGTGGACCCCATACTTCACTACCGTACAGCACGACGGGCTGGAAGACACTATCATATATTTTAAGTCACAATTTTATTGGAATTTGGAAATTATGACATTTTCTCTTAATTGCATTTAGAGCGCTTCAAGTTTTTTCTTTTAGTGCCTTTTCATACCTACGGTATAACTCGTGCTATGTTCAATGATATAATTATTTTTTGGTACATTATATTGGTGTTTTTTCTCCTGACACCTGGGGCGTATTTGAAAGATCATGACCTTGGTTTTCCTCATACTTACTGCCCGATGATTCAACAGCTACTTACAGTCACTGACCAGCAGGTGGCAGTAATAGCAAATGTATGAAATACCAGCCCATTTCAACTGTAACGCAGTGTTTTCGCCTTTTATATAGGCTACTATCTATGCTTTTGACTCACCAAAAGTTGACGACAACAACAGCTTATTGTATGACAAGAAGAGACCATTTCAACAGTCATTCACTTTCAGAACTACAATATCAACTTCAGCAAATCATTTCTAAACATATAAGATTAGAGACTGAGCTTTATAAATATAGGAACATGAAATACCAGACCAAGATGAACAAAACTGTTTGAATGTGAACGCAACCAGTTTTTTCGATTGTTATTACTATATATGTGGCTGTGCACAAGATAAGCTGTTCTTCCTGGGTTTCCACAAGAAACAGATATGAATCCAAAACAATGCAAAACAAATTCCAGGAAATGATCAAACAAACAAAAAAGGGATTACTTGGCAGCCACAAGAGCATCATGCATCAATGAGAGACACATTTGGTATTCCTCACATCCAGTCTGTTTCTAAGTATTTTCTTAGTGGCAGTCATGGCAGAAAAAACTGCCTTGGCACAATTATGAAGTCGAGAAGGGTAGCAGGGTCTTCAGTGCAATGCTGCTGATCTCAATGTTGATTGAAAGAAGGTTTTCAGGCCTCCGTCATTCTATTTTTTTTTGTGTTAAATTTTTTTTCTTGTTGCTTGGAGATCAATATTTTACATAGAAGTGATCACTGAGAGGGATTATTTTGGTGTGAAAATGATTTTTTTCATTCAAATGTTACATAGTGTGCCTTCAAACAAAAAAGACATACAAGGACTGTACAAGATCACAGGGATCTCTTTTCAATATTGTGCTGAGAGGATGATGATACAGGCAGCAAGGCGGTCACTGTCAGATGACCAGTGGGTGGGGGTGTGGAATGAGACACAGTGACGCTACCGTTGCAAATACATCGGTAAGAGCTGCAAATACATAAATAAACAAATACCAGCGTGGATAAGAATAAGGGTGCGGTCACGTTTGTCTTCATGCACGCTAGGTTTAGGGGGAGAGAGTGGCTTGGCACTGGTGAACCAACCTGTGTGGACTGCATGTTATAGGGTAAGAAGCTGATTGAGAGATGGTGTGCTCAGGGCTGATAGAGAGTAGTGTGCTCCTTTCTGGCCCTGGCCCATGGGTGTGGCCTTTGCAGAGTGGACTGCATAGCTAGTGCTGGGACTTTTTTTATATAAGGAAAAAAAATGTGTGCAGTGCTTTTAATATATTTTTTTCAACATAATCTAATCCTGCTGCTTTTCCAGAACATTTTAAAAGCCTTCTTAATTTCTTGTCAAGTAAAACAAGCATTTAAAACACCACTGTCAAATACAGTATGTCTGTCACATTTATCTTCTTGGAACTCATTAATAAAAAGGGTATCCCTGTCAGGTAATCTTTTAAAGTGATCATGGACGTATTCAGTAGAAATTGGACAATATTAGCGGATTTAGATTTTTTCCTTAAGCTTTTTCCAGTAAAACTTTGGATTCTCAGACTTCATGCTAGTACAGCTCACGGACAGTACAGACAGGTTGCAGATTGTGAGTTAATATTCACGGATTTTGACCAAAAAAATATTTCGACAACAAGCGTTCTCCCGAATCGCTGACGCCACCTTTTAATTGAAACAACTAACACACAGCCTGAAATGAAAGTAAGTTCAATTCCCTCAGCACCCAACTCTCCTTTTGATGTTTAAAGTATTGGAAATATTTACTTGTAAGAAATGTGAATGTGGATGGTTTGACAGAATGTCAGAATGGAATGCAGTTTCACCAGCTGGCTGCATCACAGCTGTGGCTTATCATTATCATTGACTCTCTTGATAAGGGATACTGTTACGTATGTTTGTACTCTGTCTCCAGGTCTCCTACTGTTTTTTTGTTCAAGATGATTAATGTGATTTCAACTTTTGACTCATTCATATCTTGCGTGATCTGCTCATCTAGACTCTCCAGTGTTTCCTCCTTTAGTTAAACAACAGACTGGCTACCCTGATGGTCAACGTCACAGAATGTAGTGTAGGCAAACAAATCTGACAGTCTAAATTTCGTCAAAATGTTGTATGGCATCTCAGACACTGCATCAGTTGTCCTCAGATATAACACTCTACATGGGAGAAAAACAAGCATGTAGCCCGTTAATCTTGGTTTGTTGTGTTTCCTGTTTTATTTGAAAACACTTACATATCTTCCTGGTCTCCTTCTCTCTCACTCATCCCCCACTTCATCCCCCATCAGCTTGTCTATATACTGTATATAATGTGAGTTAGCGTCATTTGTTCACTGCCAGTCTTTGTTCCACCTCAGTGCGTTTATTGCTTTCAAATGTAATTTTCTCAGTCTTTTATTTTCAGTTAAAAGGACTTGAACTTAAACTTTTACTCTGCCTTTGACTCTGTGCAAGCCAAGAAGTGTCAAATGCATTTGTGACACACAATGCTCATGTTTGGTTGATCTGCCCTACATTTGTCTGGCTTGTGTGTCCCTATGAACTTGAGGGCTGCATTGTCTGGAACCCGATGCACCTGGTAGGGTCTCCCATGGCTAAATGGTCTCAGTTGATGGGACAGACTGGTTCAAAAAAACACTACATGGATCATCAAGGATGAGGAAGTGAGACCCTGCCCGGGTGATGGAGACTTCTGGAGGGGTGTGATTGGGAGGAACTGACCCCCTGAACTAAAACTGAGTGGGTGTATGTTATGAAGACTTCTGTGCTAGTCATGGCATGTTCAGACATAAGGATGCTCAGAAGTGTACGTGGTACTAGAGCACCCTAGACCGAAGATCGATTTTGTGATTGTATCGTCGATCTGAGGCAGCATGTTTTGGACACTTGGGTGAAGAGCGGGGTAGAGCTGTGAACCTTCTGGTGCTGAGTTGGGTCATTGGGTGGTAGGAGACTCTGGACAGACCTACGGACATGTGGGCTGGGTAATGACCGAAATAACTAGATCTCAGGTACAAGCAGCCTAGATAGGTTTCTTTCTGGAGGGTCGCTGGCATCTCCCTTATAGTGAGGAGCTCAATCATCCATGAGAGACTAGAGCAGCTGCTCTTTTGTGTTGAAAGTAGCCTGTTAAAGTGGATCGGGCATCTGGTATAGGTTTCCCCCTGGACCCCTCTCTACAGAGGTGTACCAGGAACATAAAGCTGGGAGGAGGCCCTGGGAAGCATCTCCACACTGGCCTGGGAACAATTTGGGATCCCCCAGACAGAGCTTGTTAATGTGGCTCGGAAAAGCCCGGATAATTGAAGATGAGTGAGTACAATTGTATAAACTCAAATGTATAATAATTGTAAAATGTTTACATCAGTGTTCTTGATCATTTCAACGTTCAGGACCAGATGAGTAGCTTGGGGAATCCATTGATGCTTCAAATTGAAAGGACCCAATTGAGTATTGACATCTGATTAGGATGCTTCTAGAGGCGATCCTAATCCTAAATCCAATTTGAAGTAGGAATTACTTTGGAAGATTAGGTGGGAATTACAACTGCACTACCTTGCTTAGCCTACTGCTTTGTAGCCACAAGCAGTGTGTGCTAACCAGGTACACCCAAGCAATACATGTCTGTGCCGAGTCAGTCTGGAATTAGTAAGCATCTGTACCAGAACAATTATGAATGTGACCTTAAACCCCCTGCACTGTTTGAAAACATTGAGACAAAAAGCTTATCAAGGAATCCTGACTGAAACTCATTTACTATGAGGATATGAACCTCCATCAATAGATAAAAGCCAAAAGCGTGATGGGTATGTGCACACCACAGGCACGGCATCCCTGCTGCAAGATCCTATCTGCTTCAGACAGGTCCATCAGTTGATCTCTAAATCTCATATATTGTGCACTTGTTCTCAAAGGTTATGGAACTAATAATACGGAAATCAAGAAGAAGAGCAGAAAAATATAGGTTGTTAAGGAACACCTTGCTTGTCCATTGACTTTCTTTCAGAGAAACCTCATTTCTAGACGACTACAGTAGCACTGGCTGCCTCTTCACTAACATGTAGAATGGCTATAGCTCATCGGCCCGAGAGACAGAAGAGTAGTAGAAACCTTAATGATCAGATAAACAGCAGTTAGACTGGTTCCACAGCTGACTGAGTTCACGTCAGCATCAGAGTTAACCTGTCACCAAGGGAATATACCATTCTGACTTCCTGGTGGATAAGAAAGAAACGATAAGGATATTTTTTTGCTTCTTGACCTTTCAGGGAATGTCTTGTCCACCTGTCATAGAGGAGAGAACCGTAGGCCTATATAAGTACTGCAGTGATTCTGCATCCATACGCCAAACAGCCACCACCTACATCCAACATGAAGCTGCTGTTGATTGTCTGTCTAACCTGCGCTCTCCTCAACACAGGTAACTTACTTTCTCTCAGCATCAGACAGGTCTGCTACTTACATGCAAACGTATGCACCGATACAGAAACGCACTGTTACATTGTTCTGTATTTATTCAAAATACTTAAAATATTAATTTATGCCAAATATTCATATTTTTTTGGTTATCTGTTTATGTATATTATTATTGCTATTGTTATTATTATATCTGGGTGTTTTTGTTGACCAGGAAAAAATTCGGAATGGGTTGGCCAATTTTTTTTTTTATGATTGATGGTCATATTGCTAATGTGAACTGTTTTGGCTGTTCAACTTCACCAATGGCCAATAGCATGTTGTGAACTGTATTCCATTAGATGGGTCAGTTAAATTCCTGGGGTATGGATCGATCCAATGCTAAATTACACACAGCAAATGTAATGTAAGATAAAACGGTTTGGCAATCCTCAGTGGACAATGTAAAGTGTTGAAGTATATATTGTAGCTACACATGAAGAAAACCAGCTCAAACTCCTTGTACCTTCATGTCATGCGCCTGATACATTCAAGGAATGAATGAATAAACATAAAATGTTTTTGATTTGATTGATTTTGGTGGAGAGAGTCATCATTTGAACTGTTTGACTATGTGGCACTCTACAGTATGAGTGATAGAGAGAAAGCCAAATTAAGCCCCAAATGTTCTACATGTTATTTTGGTGCTCTGACCTCCTTCTTGTGCACTGTGTGTAAGGTAACATAATAGAATACTGTAAATTATGATTGTTATTTCTTTCAAATTTCAGCTGAGTCGCTTCGCTGCCACGTGTGTACCGACTCATCATGTACCAACACCACCTCAGTCCTTTGTCCTACTGCGAGTAATGCCTGCAGAACTGGCACAATAGGTTGGTGCCAGCATATACAATGCTTTTAAATCATCCTCAATATTAATGTTATAGGCAACATGATGGAATTATTTAACCCATTCCTTTCCTTCCTTGCTGCTAGTGAGGCAGACAGGTACATCCCTTAGTGTTACGACGGTGGAAAGGGACTGTTCTTCACTGTCGGCCTGCCTCACTCCTGCGACCATTGAGACGGAATTTTCTGTGAACCGAGGTTTCACCAGAGAAGCCCACACTCAGATTTGCTGCGTTACCGACAATTGCAACTTCCAGGTCCTGGCCGGTAAGATTCACGACTACTTTTATATAGGAACATAAAGCAGTCTGTTACCCTCAGTAAAGCCTTTTGCACATGTCAAATCTGAATTCTCACTATTTGTTTTTAAGGTAGTGAGTGTTGAGTAGGGAAATACATTTCTTTCTTTATTTGATTGATACTACTTTCATGTTTGTGTGTTAAGTACGAAGTTGGCGTCAGGAAGAGGTTAGCCTAGGTTAGCATGAAGACTGAAAACAGTTAGCCTGACTCCAATAATAAAAAAACAAAACAAATGAATTTACAAATAAGTGTCTTGTCTACCTTTTTGGTATCAGTAAATGCTTTGGGGCTTGAACGGACCCAGACTTGTTGTTTTCCACTGCTTTTAGTAAACACTCAAAAACTGAAATATAAAAGGGCAGCAACATCTTACACTCTCCGGTGTTTTTCTTCTCACGTTTCTCTTTAGAAGACTCCATCAAAGCTACTTGTTTAGTGAGAAAATAATCATACTATTTGACCAATTGTTCAGTCACCAGTGGGGACAGCGCCAATGCTAATTGCTAGCTACTGAGTGTGCCAGTGATAATAATTCAGTCAAGTGAGTTCAGCTTGAGGATTGCTGTTAAAGATTCATTCATACATGCTTTAAAGACTGTCTTACCATTCTATTTCCTTGCCTTGTGTTCAGTTCCCAATACTCAACAGAATGGGAAGATTTGTCCTGCGTGTTCAAGCTCAGTTGACGCCCTGGCGGGAAACTGCACATCCTCTGTGAACTGTGATGGAAACGAGAACAGCTGCTTCGACGGCACAAGTGAGTTCCTGCATATTTTTTTATTATATATATAATAATATATATCATATTATTTTTTTTCATTTTTAAGTGCTTAATGACAGTGCAGAGAGACAGAGATGAAATGGGGCAGAGATGGGAATGACATGCAGAGAAACACCACGGGCCGGATTCTAACCCGGGTCTGCTGCGACGAGGACTGAGCCTCTATGGGAGCGTTCTAACTACTACACCACGAGCGCCCCCCCCCCCCCCCCCCCCCAGACATGTGACATAAGGTCTAGAGGTCAAAACAGCAAACTTGATGGATCATCAACTTGATGGACACTTTTCATACACAATGTTTACATTTTTATCTAGAATTTTTTCTAGATGTAGTTACTTAACACCTATGTCCGACAGGTCAACATGCCCCTTACAGTTGTACAAATGGGCAGAGGTCATTCATCCAGGTTAGCTTAGCTCAAACACTGGTAGCCAGTCAAAAAAACTAAACAACCTAACCTTCAACTGGTTAAGCAAGAGATTTAAATATGTTGAACTGCTCCTGAAGTCATTCTATTTCTAAAGCGTTCTCCTTCTTTGTCTGGTCCTTTCTTCTGTAGCTACATTCAGATCGGCGACGATGGTGCAGCGGGGCTGTATGTCCAGGTACCTGTGTACCCTGCCTGCGGACCAGGAAGCTTTGTTAGGTGAAAACACATCGATCACGTGTGGAGCCCCGTGGAGTGTTAGTATCAGCGGCCTGCTGCTTAGCGCTGCCCTGACAGCACACAAGGTTCTAGCTTAGACAGTAGCTTAGATAATGACTATGTCCAGGACCCATGCAGACACAGCTGCTCGTTTATTATGCACCACAATGACACAAGTACTCAATCTAAGGACATCTCAAGTGACACCCACATACACACGGATAAGAATCATGCACACACACGACAAGGCACCACAATACGCACATACAGATGTAATCAAACAAGAGATACAGTCACAGACATTCAGGCACACGGAATGGAACAATGACAGTACGTGTTGAAGGTCACACACACACACACACGCACAAAGCTATGAGCATGCGCACGCACACACACACACACACACACACACACACACACACACACACACACACACATACACACTGACAGGAACATTTTCTGTTTGTCAGATCTTCAAATCAGAGAGAGAGGTTTTAGGCACACCTTAATCCCTGGACAGCATATCAAGGTGTGCCTCTGTGTCTGAGATGGTTTTATGATCACTGAACTGTTTTTGTGAGTTACACCCCCACGGACCAATAGGAATTCAATAGTTATTTTTATTAACAATTTTTTTTTTAAAGGAATGACATCTTGACAGTACATGTGTGATAACTTCTCAGCAATGTGTGTTTTTTTCTTTTTCCTGCTGTAATAAAATGACACTGTCACCTGTTCCACGTTCCTAAGCTTCTTCCTTCATGGTGCCCAATTAGCCAATTCATTTTCTTCTGGAGGTTGACAGTATTGAGAAGCCTGGATTTAATCAGCCCTGACATGGCTGTACTCAGAATACACTGCATTTACCCAGTCATTTATGCTCATTTACAGGAACAGAAAAAAGTGTAATTGAAAAAAAAAAAAGTGTAAAATTAATATTTTTTTCATAACGGTGGCATGAATTGATCATACTGTTTTAGTTTAGCTTAAATACCACGAGTCTAACAGTTCTCAGGAATCCCTTAAAGAGGACCTATTATACTACTTTTCTGGTCTTAATTTCTTGTTTTACACTGCTATAGAGCAACCTGACACGAATCACATCACAAAAAACTATGTAGATTTTCGGGAAGCTCTTTCTCTTATTTTGGCGATCCAGCACGTCCTGTCAACACTTGAGTGTGTGTGCTTCGGCAATCTCCGCTCCCTCCGCCTGTGCATCGGCCATCTCCGCTACCCTCCCCCCTCCTGCAAACCCCACTCCGTTGTGATTGGTTACCTTCCTTCCGGAAAATTGTGTATTGTGTGGAATTGTCCGAAAGAATAATAAATAAATAAATAAATAAATAAGGGCGCGAGGCAGACGCGAACAGGGAAGTGACAGCATTACCATACATGGAAACATCCGCGTGGTCACGTCACAAATTTTTATGCGACGTCACAAATTATGAAAGGGTAGACCGCTTTGAAGACGTGACTTCTCGACTGGCTAGAATAGTGTTTAGTGCTCTGCACAGACACCCCAGACGGTCAGCAGGGAATACGTCGAAATGCATGTAAGTCATTATTTGATAATTTAGTATGGTTAAGCATGACTATGAATCATCATAACAACGTTTATAGGTCATAAAAGTCAAAAAGCATCATAGGTCCTCTTTAAGTAAAACTGGGTCTACATTTGATTAAGTATTGGATCAGTTTCAAATTTAATGTACGCGTGAAGGACCGAGTTGAGTAAATTATCAGTAACTTTCTCTCAAGCTGAAGTTAAAGAACTTGTTTGAAAAAAATTATTTAAGTAAAAAAATGAAGCAAGTTACAATGTACTCTGAGTAAATTTGTAAACAACTTTTGCAACGAAATAAAATGTCATTAAATGTCCATCCAATAACACTAGTTATCACAGCATCACAAAACAGATCCCTCATATCCAAACAACCCATACATATCCATTCCTATAGATGGCACTGTCTGTACAACTGATTGTCAATTGTATAGGCTACAACAATAAGTAAGTAAGCTTTGACCTTGTATCACGCTGCATTCTTAATATAATTAAATGTGTCTTTCAGTATAGGCTAAACGCTGTCTGTATCAGAATTTTAAAAAAGATAAAGGCTGCAGGGGAATTAACATATGAGCCCAGTTCCTATCTCCTTTTCACAGAGGAGATACAAAGAATGCAGTTTTAGAAAACAAAATTGCTCCAAATGGAATGTATATATTTTTTTTTGAAAATTCCAGTTGAGATGGAGGAATCAGATTGAAAAGTTTTTGTCTATGTGGCAAACAAAGGAGATGGGGACAGGAGATGAGACCATGCTTATAGATATGAAGGATAATATACTATAATTATAGAATGCTGGGTAATTCCATGCAGCTATATATAGTCCAGCCTATCTGAAATAATTTTAACTAATGAATGATTTTAGTCAATAACTGAAATGTGGAATTGTTTACACATCTGGGTGACTTCTAGAGAGCTGATCATTCATTAGATACTCAGCTTCTGATTGATGGATCATCTGTAACCATCAAACCTATCTCTTAGCTGTAGCTTTTATTTACATTTATCTTCTGAATGTCTCCTTAAAACAAAGGTTCATTCAACTATTCAATTTATATATTTTATTATTTTCTTTATAGGCTTATATGTGCCTATGTTTATATGTATGTAAATGCTTGTGTATATATTTCTATACAGTTTAGTCTATGTGTTTATGTGTATATAGTTTTCTTCTTTTTGCTCATTATCATTTTTGCACTAAAACTATATCGTAGGATGCTGTAAATATGAACGATAACATTTTAAGATGATAACCTAATTTTGCTCCTACAATAAAGTATAGGAAAAAAAACAAAGATTCGGTAAGTAGAAAAATAAGTCATGTGAGCTGCGTTCTCCTCCTGTCCTCTCCCCCTCCTCTTCTGGTTGTATGTCAAAAGGGGGGAGGTAAACACACACACACACACACACACACACACACACACACACACACACACACAGTGCTGATGCCAGTCATGTCGACCCTCCTCATCAGCACCATCATGGCTTTTCCACAGAGACGTAAGTAAACCGGCGCTCCACCGTCTTATTATTATAA
This sequence comes from Ammodytes marinus, assembly GCF_949987685.1. Taxonomy (NCBI): domain Eukaryota; kingdom Metazoa; phylum Chordata; class Actinopteri; order Uranoscopiformes; family Ammodytidae; genus Ammodytes; species Ammodytes marinus. Next base: position 7,740,264 of record NC_137220.1, read on the forward strand.
AACTACCTATTGTAAATGCGCTGCTGAAATGTGACCGTATCTACGATTGTGTCCGTTGAAAGCCTGGTTTTTACCGGTGATAAACGAGGTTGGACTGTTAGTAAGCGGGTCAGGCTGGGATGTTTTGGTTGCGCAGCAGCGGTGGATGCTGTTAGGGGGGAGGCTGAGCGGTAGCCTACGCTGCAAGGAATATTAGACGAGGGATAGCGGACAAATAGACTGTAATGGTCCTTATAACCTACCTGAACATTACACGAAAAATGTGAAACAGAACCATGTATATATCCGAGCTCGATCGGCCCGATGGAAACCTGTCCCACAGTTGCGGGCTATGCGGTGCTGCGTTCCAGGAACATCATGATTAAGGGGCCGTCTCTCAACCGCGGTTATTCTCAGACCTGACGACAACATCTAGTACAGGGAAACAAATGATTAGCCTATCGATGAGTGGCCAGGTTTGAACAAAGCTGATACAGAGCATTTAGATGCACGTGTTGCGTTCAGGTATTGTCGGTTTTACTGGAATATAGCGTGGCAAATTATAGGGATGATTGCGTCGTTTCATTTGGCATGAGAGAACACATTGTATCTATTCTACATGGTTAGAAATAGCATCAATTAACCAGTTCTGGGCTCCCATGTTCTAGCAATGCATGCCAGTCACAGAGGTAGCCATCAGATTCTTTAACATAGCCTAACCAGCAATGGTTGAAAAACCCAGAAGAGGGTTAAACACGGTTACTGTAGCCTATCCTTGTTCCTAATGTATTTTCAGAAACCTTAAAGACAACCAACAGATGTTTCATAAACTGAATGATAAAAAGGTTCCCAAGTTGCAATATCCAGTGAGCTGGCGGGCTGCCATCTTGTTCAGAAAGAGACAACGACACAACTTGGAATACAACTTGTTTAAAAATACTTTTTATAATGCAGAGCGGAAAATGTTTAGTAATCCATGTGGTAAAACGACTCTTCCAGGATTTCTTGAAATAAAGAACAGTAGCCTGAGTCTGACAATTTGGAATTTTAATTATTTCTGAAAACAAATCCCAAAACAAATAATACACAATAATAATACAAACTTACAAACAGATAACCAGTCATTTTCCTTATCCAAACAAAGATGGTGAGAGGAAATGAGATCTCCTTTGTTAAAGGCATAATCCAAAACACTTTTTGTCCAAATCAACAAAAAATCTACTCACAGTCCGCTCCCTGTCCGTAATGTGTGTGCACTGAAAAAATCCGGCCGAAAAACAGCTTTTATTTTGCCACCTATATAAATGTTTGCCTAAAAAATAACTATTTGTTGAATTGTACACAAAATGTAGGATTTTTTAACTGACTGATACGCTGCAGTGCACCGGCACAAGTTGGTGTAGTAGCCTAATACATGACCGAACTACACTTGACAAAAGTGCAAAAATGAAAGGTATCTGACTAACTAGGCATAAGTACCTCATACAACCCCATTTCAAAATGACTGAACTATCCCTTTAAACGTTGACTGAATACATAGACAGACAGTGGGAGCAATGAGCGAGGACAGTATTGGGTCCCCCCACAGGGTGTATGCCCCAGAGTCCCCTTGGGGTTAATCTAGCCATGTTTCCAGGCTGGACCAGTGTTTCAATCCATTTGCCAGACTATTGAGGGGGAAGTTGAGTGGGCACAGGCTGAAAAAGGCTCTCTAGCTTGGATGCCCACAAGCTGCAGGGTGTATTGTAGCTTGCACGGTTATATATGGGCTATTACTTCCTATAGCTGCTTCATACTAGCCTTTATCTGACCGAATATATTAACTTTTGTCCTAGCAAGTCTGGAATAGTATATGTTGAATGAAGCTGCTGTCCTGAGCTGAAATATTTTCTATTTACTAAGAATTGTATGCATCATGCCAGCTTTGAATCTGTAATATTACATTACAGAAAAATTACAAATGCCAACCAAGCAGTGTAGTGTTTAAAAGCTAAATGTGAATTAATACAAATTGTACAAAGTACTGGACTGACTCATTGTAATTCAAAGGAGCATTGTACACATGGACAGCTTGCTATCGTCATCTCCATCTGCACTGTGCCTCCTGTCGGCCTGCTCTGTCCACATCAGTGTTCAGTGGGATAAGTTGAGAGTCAGAGAAATGACTTTGAGCGGTGACCTATTATACTAATGCATTTGTGAACTGGACACATACACACACACACACACACACACACACACACACACACACACACACACACACACACACACACACAGGTCAGTGCCGGGGCTGTCTGTCCGTCTGTCAAACACTCTTAACAGCTGTTCAAAATTCGATCGATTCAGCTGACAAAGCCTGTTTTCACAGTGTGTGTATGTGCACATTTAGATTTTTATAAGATGTACAGAAGCTTTGGGTTTCAGGTCGAGTTCAGATCTCAAATGTAGAAGTGTCCGTGAGGTTGATTTGGGGTGGGGTTTGGGTCTTTGTCAGAAGTCGAGCAGCTAATAGAACGGTTCTGCAATGCTAATAGTCACATATAAACTTAACTTAAATAGCACACTGGCCCAGTTGATTGGACCTCCATTTGAGGGACTTGTATGTTCACAAAAGGTAATTAGAACATGTGTGATGCAACTGTAAAGCTGATGTGCAAAAATTGTGAAAAATCGCTCATAACATGAATTATAATGAGTAACCTACACATGTCCTCCCCATGTCACAAAAAATGCCATAACAGCAGAAGTGAACTGAGGGATTTTTTTTTTGCCTGTCACTTCTCCTCACTACGCTTTCCTCTCCAACTGAAAACCTCAAACTACTGTATCTTGGGCTACGTGGTCTGCTAACTAGAATATTTGGACAAAGTGCTATGAGGCCTAGAGTAGCAGCATTTGTGTATGTAACAATTTGAGCCTTGAATTACATTATAACTATGAAACAAATGATTTTTACAACACTTAGCCTTGCAATTAGCCTTGAATCCATAATTGATTTATTCACTCTTTAATGTGATACAACTATTTCACTATTAGGACAAACATATTTCACTAGCTCAATACTGTGTTAACTGACCCATAGTGTAATACAGTACGTTGATACATTATCGGAAAATATGTATTACGTTTTGGGCTCAGCATTTTGTTACATTATCGATCAGTTATGACATTTTTGGTTTTGTTATATTTTGTTTATTAGATTTTGGGTCGTTGCACTATTGTTTGCAAGTGGACACAGATGTTGGTATATTATTTTAATAGTTTTCGGGACTAACAGTGTGTCTGCACAGCAATGTTAGCAGGGTAGCGGCTACAGTGCTCTGTCTGTGTCTATGCAGAATGGATTCAAGCATTGTAAAGAGAAAGTATGAAGTGGACAAAACAATGTTAAGTGTTTAAAAAAAGGGGAATTTAACAGAAGCATAAAGTAGGAGTAAATCCCAACACCAGTAAATGGTCTTTGGAATTGTCAACCAAACAGGGCTGACGCAGCAAAACTCCTGAGTGTAATGTATTGTGCGAGGATGTGTTTTTACGTGGTCATTTCTTGTTTCAGAAGCAAGTTGCTGTAAAGTAGTACAAATGTCATCTGTGTGAAGCAGCAAGTACGTACTGTCCCAGACCTTTAGAATGCTAATTCGATTATGTTATCCATAATCATCACTGTCTAAAATGTATGCATATTAAAACAAATCTAAATGGGGCAAACAGTGGGACTACTTCACTAAAAAAAGATTTGTGTTTTTTTTGTCACATGACTAACAGTTATGAGACCTAATTTTATTTTTTTACCGCCCTCACCATTTTTCCCCTTCTCTCTCTCTCTCTCTCTCTCTGTATGTCACTCTTTGTCTCTCTCTCTCCCTCTCTCTCTCTGTATGTCACTCTCAGTTATTCTAATTCACTCTCTCATCTCTGTGTCTCTGCCACCCTCATTTGAAGCCTCGTTCTCCCTTTGTCTCTCCTGGCTCCCCCACTGCGCACGCACACACACACACACACACACACACACACACACACACACATACACACACACTCTCTTTCTCTCTCTCTCTCTCTCTGAATTAGCCTTCAGCTGTGCTCAAAGAGATGGAGCCCTATCCACAAGGACTCTCTTTCCATCACTTCTCCAGGCTTTTATCATGACTGAGATTCTTTTCTTTCTTTCTCTAACGCAATATGTTTCTTTTTCTCACGAAGGCTCAAATGCTATTGTCTACCTTACAGTACTAGTGATGGTGGTGATGGAAGAAAAATAAATACTGTGTCAAGGTGTCTGAAGGCCTCAGTGAGTGACCACAGATTTATTATGACCATTTACATGCAGCAGGTTTCTGTGCTGATGAAATGCTTTTAGATATTTTTCAGGATCCTTCAGACTCGTAGCCGTGAGTGAATGAGTGAGTGAGTGAGTGAGTGAGTGAGTGAGTGAGTGAGTGAGTGAGTGAGTGAGTGAGTGAGTGAGTGAGTGAGTGAGTGAGTGAGTGAGTGAGTGAGTGAGTGAGTGAGTGAGTGAGTGAGTGAGTGAGTGAGTGAGCGAGTGAGTGAGCGATCAAATTTGAGGATTGGTCGACCACCAGTCATTGCTCTGTCCACATTGTTTGTGGCCCTTTCAAGATGAATCTGCCCAGACAGAGACACAGAGGGGGAGAGAAGTGAACTGTCGACTTAATGCACAAGGATGGTTGAAGCTATGGAATTACATTTGTCATATGTAGAGTATGGACATTAACTCCCACGCTAGTGTTGCGCACTGTGTAGCCTGATACTAGAGCGCCTTTATGAACTGCCACCCTTCAGGCCTGTTTTGTTTCAATAAAGATGTTGTCAGTAATAATGTACAGTTTATTAAAACCAAAACAGGCCTGTATTACAATATTTAACTTTATGTGCAATGAATCTATATGAAAGTTTCACTTTTTGAAATAAATGATGGAGAACATTTTTTTTTCCATCACATCCTAATTTGTTGAAATGCACCTGTAAATGATGTCTACTATTTCACTACTACACAGAAATATAAATGTTTTCACTCCTTTGCCAATTGCTGTCCAGCCAAACACAAGGTATATTCACCTCTACTTGTTAATACCAGTGGCAGTTCATGTAGGTCAAATAAACTGAATATTGCTTGTACTTTACAGTAAGAAAAGGTCTCTAAATGCTTCTAACAAAGTGCTTGTCTGATTGTGTGGATTCCTTTTTGTACTACAGACTCACTCAAAATACGAAATTCTTGGAGAGAAATTGTGGAAGCGATGGGACACTACAGAGAGGAAGTATTTCAGGAATAGACCAAAACAATTTTTACAGGTCCTTTCATGTTCCAACATTTCCCACAATGCAATTGGATAGTGTCTTTCTTAATCCCTCACCTCTAGTTGGTAATGAAGTAATTTAAAACTGTCAGAAAAAAAGAAAATAAGCTTATTTCATTTTTTTTTGTAATGTCTTTGTGGACTTTGGGTGGTTGTGGATTCAATCTTAGATACAACAGATAAAATGAAGCCCTGGCGGTTACATAATGACTTTTTATATGTGTTCAGCATGGCTGCCATCACTGCACGCATTATGATGATGAGGCATTCCACTGGGTTTGGTGTTTGACCGTAGGGAGGTTGTGGGTAAAGCGGCCCGTTTGTCCATTAATAAATGAAACAGCCATGTGAAGAAGACATATGGCCCTGCCCTTGGCTGGCACTGTGTGTGTGTGTGTGTGTGTGTGTGTGTGTGTGTGTGTGTGTGTGTGTGTGTGTGTGTGTGTGTGTGTGTGTGTGTGTGTGTGTGTGTGTGTGTGTGTGTGTGTGTGTGTGTGTGTGTGTGTGTGCTCCTGCAAATAAAAGTCAGTCGAGCTGAGAGTGGATTGAGTAGAAAATTGAGAGGGAGATAAGAGGAAGAGCTAGGTAGATAGACAGTATACACACAAGCATTGTGTGGGCTGAATGTGTGTGTGTGTGTGTGTGTGTGTGTGTGTGTGTGTGTGTGTGTGTGTGTGTGTGTGTGTGTGTGTGTGTGTGTGTGTGTGTGTGTGTGTGTGTGAGTGTGTGAGAGAGAGCAAGAGAGAGAGAGAAAGAGAAAGAGAAAGAGAAAGAGAGAAAAAAAGTCCGTGGGCTGTAAGCGTGGGAGTTATCTGCAGAGATATGCTTTGACCTATCTGGTACTCCAGCTGCCTTTAGGCTCTGCACACACACACACACACACACACACACACACACACACACACACACACACACACACACACACACACACACACACACACGCACAATACTGCTGAACAAGGGGGTAATAGCGATGAAGTAGAGAGGGGGAGAGTTAGATGTGTGAGTTGCTTTAAGTTGAAAAGAACATGTTGGTATGAATGTTATCATTCTATTCTTTTCTACAGTAAAGTGCCCTTGGCCTCAACAACGTCGCTGGCCTTTAAGTTGTTGGCCTTCAAAGACTGCGTAAGGATGAGTGGTCATTTCCTGAACTGCACCATAATGCACGTTTTGCATAGGCTCAGCACTGAGACATCTTTAAACATATATAGAGTACTGTGCAACATATTGTGGTGTTATTCTATATACTATTTTTACATTTTTATAGCGGCAGTTTTGGCCATAACCAGAATCGGCCGGGGAGAGGGTTAGGAAAGAGAGGATGAACTGTATGGCAGCAGATGGGAAATACAAAACATTTGGCTGCCTTGCTCAGTGAGCTCCTGGCTGAAGTTTGAAACACACACACACACACACACACACACACTACACACACAAAACACACTATTCGACTGTCACCCCTGCCAGGCAATGGGGCTTGACAGATTTATTGCCATTAGTGCCCCCACTGTGTGAGGTTGAGAGTGCAAAGTGCCTCGCTGAGCTGACAATGGCTACTTCCATTTCTGTCTCTCTGCCCAAAGCCAAACATGTGCTTTTTTTTTCCTGCACTCCATTTTACCCAGAAATAACCCTTACAACTTTCTCTCCCTTTCTTCCCTACAGCTAACTGATGATGGATCTGTTCCGTAGAGGAGAGCTGGGTCTGCTGGGAGGAGGAGAGGGGCTGAGAGACGATGTGGGCGTGTCTGGGATCAGCTGGTCGGCCAATGGGCTGCCTGAGGACATGTACCCGGCATCAGGCCTGGCCCTGGCCGCAGCCTACCACGACATCAAGACCCGCCTGGCCAGCCTGGAGCGGGAGAACAGCAGCATCAAGAGGAAGCTCAAGCACTATGAGGTCAAGCTGGCAAGCAGCATACATACAGTACATACATAGATATACATAAAATAAAAGGAATAGAATAGGGGGGAAAAGGATACATTGATATATACAGTATATACTGTATTTATGTGGTTGTATGTATCTAATTTTTCTTCTCTCTATTTGTTTTTTATTTATCTTCTTTAATTTTTATTTTATTTCTATTTTCTTTGAATTGTTTGCACAAAAGAACTGTGAACAATAACAGTAAAATTATAATTTATTTTTCTCCTAAAATAAAGTATATACCGTATATAATAGAAAAAGGTAGAAAGCAGCGCAAACACACACACACACACACACACACACACACACAACAAAACACATTTACGACGCAAGCAAAACAGAATTTTGATAGAATAACAGAAACAGAAAATAGACTTGCCCAAGGTCTGAATGCATTATGATTTCTGGCAAGACAATCTCCTCTCCTCTTCTGCCCTCCAGTTTCCTATGATCAGTGAGTTCGGAGAGGAGAGGATGCTGTGCTGCTCCTGTGATCCCATCATCAAGGATACCAGTGATCTCCAATCAGAGACCACCAACCTACAACAGAGGGTCAACTCGCTCACTCAAGAGGTATTATGGGATTTCATCAGGATTATTCTTAATAAAGTCCTTTCAGAAATCAGAGAAGATCTTAAGCTCTTCACATTCCTTGTTAACATCTTTCCTTTAGGACCATACCTTAAGGGAAACTTGTCTGATCCTTGTAGTCTCACAGCTGGGGTAGCTCAGGGTTCTGTTCTGGGTCCTCTTCTCTTTTGTCTCATCAAGTCCTCAGACACTTAAAATGACATGTTCAAACGGGACCCGTAGTAATGTCGCTGCTTTCGTAGACTTCTGTAATTAACTTCTCTACCCAACGATAGGAGAAATTGACGGAACAAAACAAATACCCGAAGCTGTAGTAAACTGGAATTAGCCATTAAAGCAAAGTCTCTCTCTATCGGTTTCAGCTCCAGAAGAGTAAGGACAGAGAGGAGAGGTTGACTGAAGTCATCCAGGCTTACGAGAAGATTCACCTGGAGAAAAGCAATGTCCAGAGAGACCTAGACAAGATGGTGAACACACACACATACACACACACACACACACACACACACACACACACACACACACACACACACACACACACACACACCAAAGTTTCTTGGTTAAATATGATATTCACTACAGTGTTGAACGGCAAATTTGGGTTTCAATTCAACACGTGTGTTTGTGTGTGTATGTCAGACGACTCTAGCAGAGCAGCATGTGGAGCAGATCCACGGTCTGGAGTCGGCCCTCAGACAGAGAGAAACTTCTCTTCAGAAACTCAGCGCTCAACTCCGCAGCAAAGAGTCTCAACTTCACGCCAGCCTGGACGTACCGAGAGGTGGGTTCTGTTTGGATCTGCAGTATGACTCGTGCATCATGCTAGCATTAGCTATAGCAGTAGTATTTATTTTAATAAAATAATAAAAGAAGTATAAGCAGAAAGCCCTGTGTCCACACCGGTTACACCCCTGGCCATGGAAGTAATGCTGGGTTAGGTTACACTTGTAGGTTACAAGCTAGTTAGCCGGACATGCTAACATTTGCAGCATACATAATACAAAAGTTTTTTTAATCATTTGTTACCATTTTGCTCTTGTAGTTCTGTTTTCTATATAGGGGACATACTAAACAAAGCAAATCACCCTCCAAACCCTTCAAACACATTGTATCTCTACAGCTACAACTAGAACAATTAGAAAGCTCATGAATCTGTTTACGTGTGTGTTATCATGTCAGAGGGGCGCGGGCCGACGCTGCAGAGCTCGCGCAGCCTGGACGCTCTGTCAGACCTGAAGCTGCAGCGGCTGGAGGCGGAGCTAGAGGGGGCGCGGCACCAGGCCCAGGGGGCGTGTCACCGGGAGCAGGAAGTCAGGGCCAAGCTCCAGAGGCTACAGCAGGAGGTCACCCAGCTACAGCAAGCAAAGAGACAGGTAGGCCTCATGCGTTCAAGAGCACCTATTATGCTTTTTACGTCTTTTCTGAACCAATAAATGTTGTTATAATGTTTTATAGTCAAAACGATACCATTCTGTCAAAAAATTACGTACAGTATATGCATTTAAAGGTATTCCATGCGGATCCTCTGGGGAAGCTGTGCACAGCGCTCAACACTAGGGTGCCGTTCATGCCCTGTTGCCACAAGGGAACCTGGCCAATCAGAGCAGACCGGTGCAGAGGGCAGACGAAGGGTCTTAAAGAGAGTTCAGTTTAGGATATAAACAGATCGTCTTAAAGAGAGGCTGTGACACAAAATACAGCAATGCCAGTATGAGAAATAAAAAGGGGTTTTTGGGCAGTACATCATGAAAACAGTTTCTAGTACAGACACAAAATAAAAATCCGAACTCGAAAATTAGCACAATATAGGATCTTTAATGACCTGAGGTACTGTCAGAGTGGGTAGGGTAGGAAATCATTACAAATGTACTGCAGGCCTAACACACCTCTGCCTGTCTGTCTGTGTGTCTGTCTATCTGTCTGTCTGTCTGTCTGTCTGTCTGTCTGTCTGTCTGGCTGTCTGGCTGTCTGTATGCCAGTCACATGACCTGTCCCCACATTGTGAGCACTGTGACGTAGAATGGATAAAGAAGGCCGGGGACGAACAGTGAGTCTGATTTCAAAATGAGGAGAAAATATTTGAAACCACATTAATTCTCAGTTTTTGTAAACCTTGTTAATTGATTCAATGACTCTCTGTGTGCCACAGGGTGAACCTAGCGTTAGCCTACACCGAGCTAACGGAGGAGCTGAGTCGTGTTCGCAGTCTGGCTATGAAACAGAGTGACCTTCTGCAGCAGGTCTCACAGGATCCTGGTGGGTAAACCCAGTGGGTAAGTCAGTGATTCTGGACAATTCTTCTTGTAAGATATGCATTCTCCAGAATCACTGACTCCACCTTTAAATGCAGAGGGAAGTCCAATGCTTAGAGATTCTTGTTAAGGACATTTTTTCATTCCCAGGCAAATTCTGATGATGTGTTCAAGTGACATGTGTTACATTATACCTTGATCCCTTCTGACTTATTGAAGGCATAGACTGAATCCTTTCTCCGTTCTCTCTCTCTCTCTCTCTCTCTCTCTCTCTCTCTTGTCCAGTCTCTCGTCCTCCCCCTGTCCCTCAGCGTCTTTCCCCCACCTCCCCCCAGTGCTCCTCTCTCTCCCCTGACAGACTCCACCCCTCCCCCTCTCCTCCTCTGTCGCCTAGCAACGGCCCCGCCTCCTACTCTCATCAGCCAACCAGCAGTCGACTTCGAGCAAAGTTCCAGGGTCGCCGTAGTTACTCGGAGGTGAGGCTCTGGCATAACTAAAAGGCCGCCTTCACACCAGCCTTGTTTAGTGTGGTTGAGGGTTTAACCCCTTGGTTCGTTTGGGTTATATGCGACCAGACTCTGGTCTATTCTAGATCTTTTGTAATTTTCAATGTATTACAATCAGCCATTGCCTACAACGCCAGGTCTCCACGGCAATATCATATAGCCTACATAAACCGCCACCTTGTGGCTTAACATTTAATAGACACTGGCTGTTACAATGTGCACTCCACATTAAGACCAGTATGAAAACCAGTCTTTTTACCTGCCTAACTGTTCGACCAATAATTGAACAGCATTTCCGTGCATGTGACTTCTGTTTACAATTTATAGTTTGTTTGAGTTTTGCTTTTTTGTGAACGTGAACCGAACTATCTGAAAACTGAAACAATGTATACAACTTATATCCGGTGCGCACCAATAAAGGTGTATACACGACCTTAGTGGGAATAATCACAGTGCACTTTTTTTTAAACATTTAGGTGAAACCTAGCAGTCAAAGTCCTCTGACCTTTTGAGCGTTGTGCCCTCTCTCCCAGGTGTCTGACCCGTCTGCGTTCCACCGGCCGTCAGCCCGTCTGCTTAGGGATCCGGTGTCCACCCTGCCCAAGTCCAGACCTCTGCTGGGAGACACAGGACAGGGCTACGGCCTCAGCAAAGCCCAGCTGAGGAGCTCCTTGGTGGGGCTGGTCCGACCTGCCTCGGCCCGTGGAGCTGGAGGAGGGGACAGAGGAGGGGGAGGGAGGGGGATGGAGAGAGGGGGCAGTCTGAGCAGCAGTCCTCATCACTGCCCTCTGGATCTGGGCTTCCCTCTGGCTGCTGAGGTTAGACTGACAGGCTTTATTCACATGTATTAGTCAGTCCCCGTTGTTAACAGTCTAATATGCCCCCAGATGCTCATATAACCTACTTTAATCACCGGCTATGTTCTTAAGTAACATGATTCATACTGGCACTAGCAGATATACGCCGAATACAGGCACTATTGTTGGTATGAAATTCTTAAATCTCTCCAACTAAAAAGAAGAAAAAGAACACACAAGAAACTTTGAACTGGAGCCTTGTGTTTTGTATTGTTCTACAGTATACTCCTTTAAACTGCAATATTTTGAAGTGTGAATGATCTTGCTCGTACTTGCCCCTCCTCTCATCCAGGTGCATCACTTCTGTCGCCTTGACAACCCCCAGGAGCCCAGCCCCCTGGTGACACCACCACAGTCCTCTGATGAGGAAGAGGTGATGATGATGATGATGATGTGTGGCTGCTGTGGTGCTTTTAAAGCTGGCCCATTCATTTAACATGTGTGCATTGTGTTCCTTTACAGGACGTGTGTACGTATCTATCGCCGGCTGCCAGCCCGCCTCGGACTCTCGGCGCCATTGTGATTGGTTCATCGTTGCCTAGGGAACAGCCCCTACAACCCTCCTTCCCGTCTCCTAGGAAACAGCCCCATCATCCCTCGTTTTCGGCGCCCGAGGGCCCTGCCACCCTCTCCTGCCATCTGCCTCCCTACATGAGCAGCACTGAGCATGCTCAGTCCTGGCCCTCCATTAATGTGAGTAGAAAACAATGAGGAGAGTTCCACAAAGCAACTAATGGATTCCCTGCACTCCTAGTAGGATACATGGGAATAAAATAATAAATGTTGTATAGAACACAAAACCAAATGCTCAAACCAGATCACTGGAGCAGAAATGTAAATATAGTCTGAGGGAATAAACTTGAAAAGACAGACCTATAGAAGCCCATTTCTTCCATATTAAAAAAAATTACCAAGTTTTTAATGTTACAATTTTTTTCATACTTACCTAATCCATACATTACATATTTCATTATAATTATGATTTACACAGACTAGGCTCTGTTAACCGGCATGTTGCTTAAGCGGTGGCCCCCCTTTGTTTTTTTACATTTCAGTTTACAGAGCCTAAGCTGTGTATTAACACTAGATTTTTTATCAGTGCACACACAGTGAGAACCGGTAGCGGATCGTCTGGAGATATTCACTGATTTTGACAAAAAGTGATTTTTGACAACAAGCATTCTCCAGAATCCCTGACTCCACTTTTAAGGCTGTTTTAATGGCCAGTTAACAGGGCAACACTGACACATTGTCACACTATACCGAAGGCTAATATATAGGCTAATATATAATGTTGTTGTCGTTTGTGTATAATTAACAAATGTAGCTAATTTTGCGCCTGTGTGTGTCTCCCTCTGTGTGTAGTTATGGATGGAGTCTGAAGAGAGTGCTGTCCGCAGCTGTCCTCTGTGTCAGCTGACCTTCCCCATTGGTTACCCCGACGACGCCCTCATCAAACACATCGACTCACACTTAGAGAACAGCAAGATCTGACTTTTTTTATTTGGTAGTTTGAGCCGCTTTACTTGATCAATTTATTTTTTCTAAATATATATTTTTTTTTTGCTGTGGTTTTTCTTTTTTGAGACAGATTTTGAGGGACAGTGATGAAATGGGGGTAGAGAAGGGAATGACGTGGGGGCGCCTTTAGCTCAGTTGGTAAGGCGTCCCCCTCCCGGGCCGGGCCCAGCAGCAGACCCGGGTTCGATTCCCGCCCGCGGTCATTCTCTGCATGTCACTCCCCTCTCTGCCCCATTTCACCTCTGTCTCTCTGCACTATCAATAAAGCATAAAAATGCCCAAAAAATATCTTTAAAAAAAATAAAATAAAAAGAGAAGGGAATGACATGTAGAGAACGACCCGGGCCGGATTCGAAACCGGGTCTGCTGGGACTCATGGCGCTCTAACACACCCAAACCAAACTTGATCATTTTCTCTTTAGATTTTTATCAAGGAAAGGTTTGACAAGCTTGCATGCTTCTTTCATTGGAACTTGCCCAGTGCAACCGCAGTCTACTGGTACAGTGGCTATACGCCTTGCTCAAGGGGCACTTCCCTCTGCCCTTCCATCCACATCATGAAATCTAAACTAGCGACATTACACTCTGAACATCACTCACAAAGCTCCATTTCAGCAATTCTCTATGAAACCTTTTTATTTCCGAAACCAAACCCATTTGTACATAGACGCGAGTGCTAAGGAAATAGCAGAAAAAGACAATAGTGCTCTATCCCTGCAGTGCACTGGCTCAGACACTGTGGACGCTGTGTTGGTGTACGTAAGAGCAGCGCCTGTTTTCATGTCGCATCATGCATCAGAACACCTGCATGTCACAGCTCCCGTGTTTGTGGAGGATCAACATGACTTTTTTCTAAAGATTCCTGGGCTTGCAAAGAACTATTTTGAGGTAAAATGATTCAAATAGTCATCTTAGAAGTAGTCAGTAAGGTACTATTGTATTGGATGCGATGACAAAATGATCTCTGTGTATTAGCTTGTTTCCAAATGTGGCACAGGTCATGTAACAATGCGTAGTTAAAGGAGAGTTTAAGTCAGGACAATAATGAACTGGGCCCCATCTACAGACCAGTGCAATTTATAAAACAAACTATAAGCTAAAAAGTGTGAAATGCTCCAAAGGTAAAATAGAATGAAGATATAGGAACTACAGCAAGAAAGCACCTACTGCCATCTACTGATGTGGGGATGAAAGTGCCTTGGTTAAGACACAGCTTTTGTTTATGGAAGCCCATTTTCCTCAAGGTTAAAAAAATAACCAACATTTTTTAATTTGTTGAATTCATACTTACCTACTCCACTGCATTATTTATTTTATTGTAAATGTGATTTATAACTCTGTTTTAATTATGAGAACATTGTGCATAATGAAATATCTCATAATGATTCTAATGTTTTACCCCCCTCATGATGATTTCCTTATCATGAGAATTATACATGTTGATGAAAAGTGAAGTTGTTTCTTAAGGAATTTCATAGTACAAACATTATAAATTAATTAAAGGCACACTATTCAACAATTTAAGTAGAAAATAAATGATAGTCACACAAAAAGACTAAGCTCCAACCCAGCTCCTCCCTGCTACTTCGGGGCCCCCTCTGAGGTACTCCTCATCATTATAAGAAATTGCATTATGTATCCCAAAAAATAAAACTTGAGATAGTGTGTCCTAATTATGAGATAAAATTAGATGAATGAGAAAAAAAATTGGTGGACTACTTGTAATGTTATTTTGCGTTTTCATACTTACGACACACTTCTCAGTTGAAATGTTGAGTACTTATAAGAAACTTACTCTTATAATTAATGGATCTCATGTTTATGATTTAGTCATATTCACAGGAAAGCTTATTGTTTAACACTTTTTGAAATAGTATCACAAAAATGTTGAGAACATTGTGTCCTAATTTGTCATTTGATTTATGCTGTAATAATGATTTAATATTTATGATTAGCACTTCCATAACTTATTATATAATGTCTCATAATTCAGTTATAGCTTAGTAGCTTGTTATTGTGAGATACAACACAACTCATAATATGTTATCATAGTTATGAGATTGGTCATAAAAAACTCATATTTATAACTTGGTCTGAATTTAAAAAAAAAAAAGAAATTGCAATAATTGAGAACATAAGGAGTGACATGTTTTACAATGCAGCAAGATCCCGACTCGTCTGGAGAAACTATGGGCAGATATTTAAAGACTGAAAGGGATTTTTTTGACTCCCTGCAGTCTGCTGTTATTGTTTCAAGGAAGAAAGCCAAACCTTATGAAGCAAAAAATTAAAATCTAATATTATTGACCAAGCAAAAAACAACAACATTCTAGCTACACTGAGCTAGCTTTGAACTGTGCATTGTGAGACACATATTGGGTTATTACATTATGTTTAGCAGTTACCTTTATTGTATAGTTCAGTTGTGTTGATAAGCTTCACTGATTGCTTTAGCTTTGTTAAATGAGGATTTGAACACAACCAGCAGGGGGCACTCTTTGTCAGTTTATACACACACTTGTCCTGAATACCTCATGATTACTTCACCTCTTACAACATCAGCAGGAGAGCGGAGTGAATGCTCCAAGAAATCATTTCTGGAATAAGAATTAATTAATAAAGGCTTAACATTAAATCAAAACTAACTTGTGTTGAAGGTGAATGAGTGGTGCCGATCTATACCATAAAACCCTTTAAAAAGGAATTCATCAGTTCATATACTTTCAGCAACATTCAAATGAGTGTGAAAACTCAATGAACTGGTTAAGACAAGGTGCAGTTGATGTTGCTAAATGAAAAGCTGACCTAATCTGAGTCAACAGAAGTTGAAAAGTAGGCAAAACAGTGTTGGTTATGGAACTTTTTATTTGAAACTAACGCATTAAGAAAAGACATTTCACTGTCTTTTTACATTATTCTCTTTTCCTCAGTAAAATCAATCGTTGAAACATCGATAAAAAATAAAAAATACTTCATTGCATCAAATGGGTGCACAAAGCTTTAAAAGACGCATTCCTCATCTGTCAGCTCATTTTGGTCATCAACAATTCATACAGGCCACAGAGGAAGATGGCAAAGTTAACAGGATGCTAGATGGACCAACATAAGGACAATTCAATCACCTTTGTGTCACGATTAAACATAAGAAAGTACATGTACGGAGCAACCCCAGTTCATGCAGCAAGACCCATTGAGAAAGATAGTAAACAACACCAGTTCACCTGTTATACACCCCACATGTTCTGGATCCCTCTGCAGAAAGCAGGCTTCTCTAACCATCTCTGAAGTCATCGCAATGTCATTAAAATGAGCCTGACTAAAAATATCCATACAGACATGTTAAAACTTACACAGTACAAACAATTATTCTGACCCACAAATATAATGTAAGACGCATTACATACAGAGAGGCGCCTCAAGCCAGACAGATCTTTCCCACACTTTTCTCAAGGGCAGGGAAAGTTTAAAAACTGGATTTCAAGTTAAGATTTGCTTTCTGTATCCGTGAATAATTATATTCAAGGTCTCCATTTGGGTGAGAGGTAGACGAAGGCTGGAGAGATGTCCGTCTTCATCTAAAAATCAGTCTTCTTTTGTTCCACGGGCACCTCACCTCTACATGGCTCCATAACCCAACCAGAGGTTCATATGTGCTTCCCAAGGCCATCCTCTACATCCTGGTAATGGTAGCAGCAGACCTCTGAGTTACTATGTATGCATAGGTCATTGGGTAGGATCAATCATCTTTACTCATAGGAGGCATTCAGCACCACAGGTCCAGGTTCTCAGTGTTGGCAAAGCCGGGCTCTTTGCGGAGCTTCCAGTAGGTCCCATTGCTCAGCCACACTTCCCTGCCAGCCTCATCCACAGATTTCCTGAGATTACAAAAAGGAGAATTTAATAGTATGTATGCATTAACTCACTACACTGGTAACATACTCTTGTTTTACGTCTGTCTTTACAGGTTCAACTGTGAGAAATGATCTGTAGCTCAGTGACGTACAAGAGATTTGGTTCAGCAGCGATGCGTGTCAATGTGTTAGCATGTAGCTACTTTTAGCATGTTCTATATGTGGCAGGGTAGATAATGTAAACGCTTACAGTAAAACTGTGCTCTGGTCAAATTTGCATTTTATGATTTTATTAAATGGGCCCTGAATTATACGCATTGACCCGCCTCACATTGATGGACAGGCAGGGGGCAAAAAACTGATGGAATATAATTTTGGAACCAAAATCATATTCAAGACTAAAAGTTCTTCTTAAATCTGTCTGTTGACATGTTGATAAAAGGCTGAGGCAAATTTGAACACTGTGCAATGTTCCATTTTCCTTGGCCACTGTTGAAAAGCGTTGCTTCCCACCTGAAGAACCTGGGGATGTGCTCCTCTCCTCTCTTTTCCAGCACTTTCCTTCTCTCCCTCTGCTTCTCCTCCACTTCATCCTTCTTTTTATCTGAATCTGCTTCCCTCCCCTCCTCCAGGAGCCTGGTGGACACAATACAACAGAGACATTACAACAGCTGCTCAACAGTAAAGATGTGTGAAAAGTGTTGCAATAGATACAGCTGCTGTTTGTACCTCTGGTCTGGTCTGAAGCGCGTGTCTGTAGGCGGGAGGACCTCCTCCATGCCAGGCATCAGTTCATTCAGTTCTCTGGCATAGCGAGAGAAGCCATAGTACTTGGCGTAGTCATCTGGTTGCACGTCTAAACGGGAAATGACATCATGCATGTAAGGATTTAGAACATCAGACAATGTGGAAACATGCAAGAAATCTTATAGGTAGGCGAAGGGCGCACCTACACTAGGCCCAGTTGACCCATAAAAAAAATCTGCAGCAACATTTCACCTCTATATTAGACCAACACAAAGATATTTTTTTTTGTAATGTCCATCAACAGGAATAGGACGGCTGTCTACTGTGCAGTTTGCCGGCCTTTGAAAGCCTGTTGCCGTGGTCAGACTGGATGAATGCTACTCACTGGGTTTCCAGATGCACTTTGGTGTAGACAGCGTGTCACAGAAGATGCCCTCATGCCACAGGCCCCCAAAGCGATGGACCACCTCTCCAGCTGCGTCCAGAACCACACCCTGCACCTCGTTCTTACTGTTGTCTGAGCTCCAGTAGCGAGACTGGAATACAGGAAGGAAAGTGTGAGGAGAGTTTGACATAAGAAAAGTCTGTGTGCATTAATCTGCCCTTCTGACTGAGCTAACAGTAACATTTGCAAACATTGGCCTGGTTCAATGAGGACATCAGAGAGTGTGTGTGTGTGTGTGTGTGCGTCTCCTGACCTTAACAAAGGTGATCTTGCAGGTGCAGACGTTGCTGTTTTTGTTTTTGATGACCACCTCACCATAGTGCTCCAACCAACGCTGCTGACTCAGCACATTGTGGACACATGTCACTGCCTTGTTCCATTCATACTGATCACCGGAGCTACATACACACAAATACAATTGATATCATTAGAATCCTATTGCATGACTGTATGGCTGTTATTGGCTGCAATGTGTGACTGCTGCTGTGAAAGTGAAGCAGTTGCTCACTTGGGCAGAGAAAGATTGACTTGTCCAGAAGAGATGATCTCCACCGACTTCCCCCAAAACTTGAACTTCCATCTCTGATCTGAGAACAGACAAAGCATTAAGGTTAACTCAGTACCGTACAGGTGGATTCAGCACTACTCTTATTACAAAAACAAACACACAAAATACCTTGCCAGAAAGTGAAGTTTTCTGAGTCTGCATGGCAGGCAGAGACGGGAGGGTGATGGCTGACCTGGAAGCACACACACACAACATACAGCAGCATTATAGAGTGATCTGATGAGGTGGGCCCAGGATCTTTAGATGATGGTTTGCTGCTGGTTACCTGCTCGCTGTGGTAGTAGAAGCCTCTGTCTTCTCTGTGGTTCTCGTATGTTTCTCCCAGAACCGGGTTGAAGGGTTTACAGCCGTACCTCCAGGTGGCCCATGCATATCCAGAGATGGAGAACGCCGCCACGTAGACCTGGAAACATGCATTTCATTAGTACCAACTCTCCACCAATCTCAACTATCCACGGTTCACACACATTTTACCCAATCAATTTTCCATGAAATTTGACCCAATTTCAATATCCTCATTTAGGATTGTTTTGCAAATCATATGAAACCTTTACTGCATTTCTCTGGCCATGCGTAATATTTGTAACTTAAACCCTTACATTATCAAACACGCATTTCTCACAAAAGTAATTCAAGGTAATAACTCACATAACGTAAGACATGTTTAAAGTATGTTCATACAAATCCCTAAAAACTAGCAAAAAACTTTACAAGGTCTGGGAAACTAGTTGTACATTTCCTAACTTGGGAACCATGACTATCCATGTCAGCTCCTGCTCACCATTCTCTCATAAGGATCCTCGATGGTGTTGGCGATGTCCAGCAGCTCAGAGTATTCCAGCTCTTCACTGACCCTCTGCAGCAGACACAGGGGCTCATTGAGAGCCACGGGCATGGTGACTCTGGAAAGGTCTTTGCCAATGTTGTTGTACAGGATGGACATGATACCGACGTGATTGTTTTCTCTGGATTCAGCGGGGAGGACAGTGCGACGGCCTTTTGCACAAAACACAAATCGATACAATTATCGGAAATGTTAAACATGGAAAGCTGTGGGCTTTCACTGCTGAGCCCGTCCTTTCACTGTCCCATCTCTGGTCTGAAATCAGTAGTGAAGGACACAGACTTTTTGAACCATCAGTGCACAACAGACGTCAATGTATTGATTCACAACATAAATGAGAGAAGACAATAGAGTTAGAGTTACCAGTATTAGTGGGCACTGGGCTGGGTCTGTTGGGAGCATTGTTCAGACTGGCCCGGTAGTTGACGGTGGCAGTGGCTAAGAGGAAAGAGGAGAAAGTCATTCTCTCTATTCATGTTGGAGTGCTGGCTGAGCAGTGGAGGGTGGACCAACACTCACCGTGTCCCTCGTCAGGCTCAGAGGTGCTGGTGGTGGTGATGTCACTCATACCAGACTCATCTGAAGCCTCAGCCTCTGAAGAGCTCTCGCACACTATCACCTCATTGGCATCAAAGTACTCTGCCATGGACTCTGCTACTGAGGGCGCGCGCTGGCACTGACGGCCCGGTGTCCTCTGTGACGGGGGGCACAGGAGAAAAACATACGGGCTTCAGACTTTGACATTTCTCAAATGAGCAGGTTGTATAATGTATTGTCATGTCCAGACCATTAGCATGCAGACATATTGAGTATCAGACACACATGAAACAACACACCCAAGATGTGCTTTGTTGTGATTAGGGATGGGACGATATACAATCTTATCACCAGTACTGACGAGAATGTTGATTTAGGTTAATTTCCATTAATGGGAAAATAGTGACTATTTTCACTAGTCAATTGAAAAGCTTTCTAGCTCTCTATATTTATTTAAAATCAACACAAAAGGAGAACCTGAATCTTATCAGTCAGTCATTCCAAAATCTTAAACCTGTCGCCACAACTGAAGACTCCGTTTGCCCATTTTACCATCCACACAAACTTTAATCCGATGTACGGAAACACTATGGATTCCAAACTAAAGCACAACAGGGACATGAGGTTCCCATCTGTAGAACAAGAATATGAAATCCCATCTCCGTCAAAGGGTAAAAATGCTTAAGTTACTTTTATTCGCTTAACGTTAAATATTTCTTAAATGTGTCATCATCAAGCCTAAAGCACTTCTGAAGAGTTAAAGAATATATTTTTGGGCAGATTAAAAAAGCATGTATGTAATAATATGACACAATTTTTGTATGGGGAGAACACACTTATATACTGTACCCGTAATATGGAAGTCTTGACAACAATTTCGTATTATTATTTTTTAAATAGGAGGTTATCTATTGTTTTGGAATCTGTTTTTCGTAATGTTAGATATGAGTTCCACCGACAATTTCTGCTAAAAATGTGCATATCACCTATCCTCGACGACGCAAGCACTATAGTGAAGGAGCTGCGGTCAGTCGGGCTGCTATGGGAACCAGGCAGAGAGACCCAGCCAGCACCAGACACCGGCGTGAGGAAGCGCCGTAATTGGTGTGCCAGAGGACACTAGTACAAGTGCAGTGGCATCCAGGTCAGGCTAAAGGCTTATCCCCATCGACGGGATGTGCAGTCCATTTTCCTGACAAATGTGCCTTCGCTGGATAACAAAATAGATTACTTGAGACTACAGAGGGCACAGCAGGAGATGAGACTGTTGTGCTTTTGTTTTTAACGGAGTAATGGCACCAAAACATAACAGACACCACTGTTCAGTTAGACAGGAATACAGAGAGACTCTGATTGGCTACATCAACACGTGCACTGAAGATGTGACAGTCAAAGATAACAGTACGTCCCAACTAGGGCTGGGTATCGTCAAGGACTTCGCGATACGATACGTATCATGATACACTGGTCACGATACGATATATCACGATGTATTGCGTATCTTGATATATCACGATATATTGCGATATTCCATAAACAAGTTGCCTTGTCAAACATAACAGCACAATATAGTGATAATTGTACAGACAAATGAAGTCAAAACTATTTCAGTCACAACTTCCTTTACTATTTTTCTTCCTTTTTTTTTGTTTTGGCAAATTATCAAACACTGCTGCAGCTGCCATAACATCAAAATAACAAATCCAATTCACTCTTGTACTAACTGTACAGGACACAATGAAAATGAAAACACATCAGTGTGCTTTTGTGACACAGTGAATCTTAAGTATTTTTATAAACAAAACTGATCTAACTTCAATAGTCAGTATCCTAGAGGCTCAGGCCTGACAGCAGACATGGGTTTGAATCTGACCCGTGATTGTTCTCTGCATTCTATTCCCTCTCTGCCCCATTTCATATCTGTATCTCTGCACTGTCAATAAAGCCTTAAAAAGCAAAAAAAAAAATCATAAAAAAATGTATTTAAAAAAAAATCGATATTTTGATATAAAAATCGATACTGATATCGGGAAACTAAGTATCGCGATATTTCGATTTTTTGACACAGCCCTAGTCCCAACCAGAAACCATGGATGACGGGGAGGTCCGCTCCCTGCTGAGAGCAAGAGCTGCAGCCTACAGAACGGGGGATAGCTAGGAAAAACCTGCACACAGCATCCAGAGAGCAAGACGCCAGTACACTCAGAAGATTTATTTTCAATGTTCTGAGATAGAATTCATTAGAATGTGTTCTGTAGAACACATGTCTTCAAGTCATTTTTAAGAGTTTTAAGTATATTTTTGTGATATCATCATGAGTCACAATGATTTTGGTCAGGATAAATGTGAAATAAAATTTTCATATGGTCCAATAGTTATGAAAGCCTCTAGGAGACTTAGGTCAAGATTATTTTCCACAACTGTGAGTTGAAGGATGACAATTAATGCAAATAAAGTAGCGTGAGATGATGAACTTGACATGCACAATAGAAAAAGGGGTTTTCACACCCGCGGCGTTACACACCTGTTCAGGTAGGACGGTGCAGAAGGATTCCTCAGTAGAGTCAGAGGACAGGGAAAGCGAGTGGACTTTGGTCAGATGTGACTGTATGTCAAACTGAACACACATGCAGGGACATGCACAAGACCCACACCAGCCATGAAGAGGAAACACAAGAGCACATTTAAATGGGAAGAATGTAATGCAGTCGCCAGAGCATGCACACAGATCAAAGCATTGCACCTTTGTTGAGGTCTACAGCTCATCTATTAGTGTATTTAAATAGATTAATAAGGTATTTTGGCTGTAGTGCTACCTCTTCAAATGTTAAGGAATGTTAAATTGCCTTCGCCAACAAGTGTTAATTAGGGCTGTTTGACTTCATAAAGTGTGAGGTTGCGATATTCTGATAAACTGATCTTAACCAGGAACATTGGTGGAAAAGCGCCCAATCAACAGCTGTGGTTCATGAATACGAGTTCTTCATTCCTGCTCTGATGTCCATACAGACAAGAGCAGGAATGAACTTGTTGACTTTAGTGTGTGTTGCTCAGTGAGAAGAATGCAGGGTGACAGCCGGCTGCCAGGCAACCAACAACAATATAAAAGCCAGGTTTCCCTAAAACTGCTATCCCATAGGGTCCAAAGACAGTGACATGCAGCATGGACAGAGACACAAGCAGGGAGCTAAGAAGAACCCTCACGCCAAACACAAAGCAGGAAAGCTACTGAGGCCGTCAGTTTGACAGCAGGAATTCAAGATCCCCTCCATTGACAAGACAGCTGAGTTTCAGTTTGTGTGTGTGTAAGTGTGTGTGTGTGGAAATAGACAGAGAAAGCCTTGAGGTGTGTTTCTTCAGGACGCGCCTGTGAACACTCGTGTCTTTTAGGTTCAGAAACAACCCAAACCGGCTCAACAGTTTCACATAGCACCGCACCAACAGACAGTGAGGGCTTGGCTTCTTTGTCTTTTCACAGGCAGATACAGGCAGGTAATATGCCTATACTCAGTGTTTTAACTTTGTGAGAAAAAGTGAGTGTAAGTGAGTTTTGCTTTTAAGTAGCCCAGCTTGGCTCATAGTGAGCGTGTGCGTGTAGTGTGCGCATGTGTACGTGTATTACCTCAGACAGTGTGCTGCAGAGTGAAGCTAGCTTCTGGGAAGTGTTCTGTCGAAGTTCAGGGTTGGTCCAGGACTGCCTCAGTCTCTCTCTCTCCATAGTCAAAACGTCATGAACCGACTTGAGAGAAGCATGAACTGCAGCACAAGATACACACACTTCATTCATTACAAAGACTTATTTGATCAAATTAGGAAACAATGTTTGCCTCCTTCATTTTTCACTTCCAAAATTGATCCTAGTTTTTAAAATATCAAGTAAAACACACTGACTGATGTTAATCTAAAAGTAATCGCAACATAAAGAGCCAACTTGAAACAACTCAGTTTAACGGAATATAATTTGGGAAAGTTGTTATTAATACAGATTTTTTTATTCTTTAAATTTTCAACTTTCAATTATTTCAGAAATATTTTGAGCACTGATCCCGAGCCTGTTCTAGAAAATAGACACTGCATTTATGTCATTCCAAACCAGCACAATGAAAGCTATAGAGAGAAATGTAGGAATGTAGCGAAAGGATCTTACCCCTCTGAGACGCGGTGCAAATGTCCTGGTGAAGCTTCTTGGCTTCAGGGGAGGTGACCTGGGGGTTGGACAGCTGGGAGTAGACGTAGTCAGGGATGGACTGGACTGACGCCCCGGGGGCAGAGTTACTGGTGCTCAGGTGGCTGGAGGTGAACTAGACAAGACAAGAGGCAATGCAGATAGCAGGAAGACATTTGAGAAATGTAGAGAATGTCAAAATCAGTAATTATCTCACAATCTACTACTGACAGGTAGCAGATTGTGAGGAGACAATCTCCAGAGTTGACTCCAACCTTAACACATTGAACAGAGGATGTTAAGAATGAGGATGAACTGCATACATGGTTAAAGTCAGTCTTACCATTCCCCCCATGGCTTCAACACGGGACAAAGTCCTGGAGTGACCAATTACTTTCGCAATCTTGGGTCTCTTGGGTTTCTCCAGGGAGATATTCTAAAACAGAGACCAACATGATTACAGTTTCTTTTTGAATACAACATACCATTTGTGTGTAATCCATACATCAGGTGAAATGACTCTGTTTGGATGAAACACAATACAAGTGATCTGAGCCCACTGTTCCTCTTCCTGACATTAACAGCTGCAGTCACCTGCATGCTGATTCTCATCTCCAGGTCTGTTTTGGTGATAGGCAGGCCTCCTTCCAGCCAATGGAGTCGCTGAATGAGCTGGGCCAGTTCACCGAGCTCTGCCTGACAGCGAGCCAGGTCTGTCAAATACAAGACAAGAAAATACATATGGAAAGGTTTTGTATCCGTTTACAGTCCAAAACAGTGAAGATCACATCAACGCATTTTAATTTTCTCTTTGTTCATTTTATGAATGCATTCTGTCACTGTTCAATATGATGGAGTATGACTGTAAACCCATGCTGCAGTGTGTGATTCTGACCATTGGAGGTTGCGTCGATGTCTTTGGTCTGCTGCAGCCAGGCGGACACCTTCCTGGTCACCCCTGGGTTGGTGGCCACACCAGGGGCAGGGTTGGCCATCTCTTGTTGGTACATTGATGCTGAGCTGGCATAGTGAGGAGGCTGGACCCCCACATGACAAGAGTTTGATTATTATGTCCACAGTTGGCACACAAAGTTAGTTTGAGAGGTTTTCAACATACTGTTGGTAAAAATTTAAAATCAGAATAGTGCTGATGCCCAAACACATTAAACAACCTTCCACAGTTCTAAGTGCTTCATTGTTACCATAGAAACACACTCGGGCGCAATTTTCATAATGATAATTGAACAACAATTGCATGATAAAATGTGTTGCATCAACACACACTGACCGTTGCTCTGTTCTGGGCCATAGAGGCTATGGCTGGCAGGGTGCTGGGGCCCATGGACAAGGCATGAAGGACTCCATGGTGGACACTCAACGCCTCATTCTTCCTGAATACACGGTGGGCACACAGCTTGGTCAACCAGATGTAGAAGATCTCATGGCTCTTTGCCTAACAGAGGAGAAAGTAGAGAGCTAAATATTCACATGTATGTTTGTAAACTAGATCTTACTGAAGGTGTCCGTGTTGTTAATCCATTTTTTGTCAACTGTGTTGTGTAGTTACCTTGAGGTGGTAGAGGTTGTCTCCAGCATCTAGATCTATGCGTTTGGACTTCTTGTTTATGGACATGACAGCCAGGCTGACGTCCAGAGAGCCATGGAGCTTACCCTTCTGAATCTAAAACAAGGCACATTTTTAATAGTTTCTCAGCCATCGAGTACATTTCAAATGGGCTGTGTAGCACACACTGGAGTCAACTGAATAAACATGGCAGCTCGCTCTGTTACTTACATCATGCTGCATTTTTGAGTACTTGAGATTCCCTTTCTCTAACAAGAAGTATCTCTGAAAAGGACCAATCACAGGTAAGGGTTAGAAAGAAACAATAATCCAGTGGGAAAAAATATATAATATAAGCCCCTTTTACACAGCCAGTGAAAGCCGGGAATATGCCGGCCTTTCGGCCCTCCGCCCTGCTGTTTAAATGCGACAGTTGCGGAACGAGGGAAGAAAGGTGCGAGAGATTGTTCCGGGAATTTTACTACCTCGGGGGGTAGTAAGACTCCCGACACAATCAGTTCCGCCTCTCTGTTTAAATGCTCCAGCTTGTTGTTGCGGAACAGGGGGGCGTTTGACGTTCCATAGCCTACGTTCTAAACATGCGACCATGTTAGCAGTTGAAGGACGTGTGTTTAACATTAATCACGGCGGCCTGATGTCCCGTAAAAATCACCAAATAAAAAGGAACGGCGTATAATCTAGCTGATCCGTTGCTCAATCCAAACCCCGCGCTTAATTTTGCAGAGTGTATGAGTCTATTTCTGCCCAGGAGAAGTTGTACAATGGGAAAGCTAGGCTAGGCTAAGTAAGGGATAAAGTATAGCGAACGGGTCAAGCTGTCGGTCTTTATTTTTAGCAAGTGACCCGTTCGCTATACATTATCCAGTTTATTACATGGCTACTACAAAAAATAAAGCAATTCATTGAAGCAACATGTTGTTTTAACAGCCAAAAACAGTCCGCTACACGGTCGGAACTCACTCAGTAGCAACGGTTACTGTCAAGCTGCGGCCAGTAGTACGCCAGTAAATAGGAACGACCAAGGATACGACCTAGTAACGGGGGAATAGTCTGCTCGCCCCGCTAGACTGTCTGCTTCAGCTGACTGAAGGCTCCGGCTCAGCTGTTAGCCACAGAGCTACTGTTTTGCTAACACAACTCAAGACGTGAAGAGGTGAAGCGGATTGATTTTGTCAGTTTGGTTAACAGTCCCAGTGATGTTGGACTCAGCGCGTAGCGAGATCAACTGGCACATCGTGGGGACAGTAAAATACGGCCCTCTTACTGCAAGCTCCAGCACTTCTGCTCTCAATTCACCTGCCAGTGTTGTTGTTGTAAAGCAGCTGACCGGCGCGGCGCTAAATGTTTACGTCACACCTGACGCTGTTTACAAGCACCTCTTTCATTCCGGACGCTGTGTAAAAGGGGCTACTGATGCGCCAGCAGGCCGGCGTTGCTTGGTTCTGTGTAAATAACACAGAAGCAAGCAAAGCCGGCATTTTGGAGTGATGTTGTTCCGTCAATATGCCGCAATCTCTGTGTAAAAGGGGCTATAGTTTCTTTAGATAATAACATTGGAAACCTGTGTAAAAAAAAAGTTGCTGTGTGTGCTAACCTTGTGCCAGCCTTTGAGCGGGTACTTCCTCCTCTTCATCAGGAAGCCTTCACAGATGCCGGGGATGGTGAGGTCCAGAGTGGAGCCTGGAGCTGGACCTACCTCCACGGTGTGCATGTCATCCATCACTTCCCAGTCACGAGACTGACACAGAGGGACACACTATCATCATTACAAAATTTTATGACAATAATGAACTTAATATGTTATCAATTTGATTTACCACCAACTATTTAAAAAAAAAAAAATCATATTTCTAATATATTTTTGTAAAAATGTAAGAAATGTGCATGCCAAGATGCATGATTAAAATAGATAGAACTGAAACATTACAAAGTTAATCCGTTAGTAACTAGACTGGTACGAAATAAAAATACAGCATAACACAAGCAAGAAGATTTCAGTATTAACTTCAACTTAACAGTTTTTATCAATGTAAAAACAACAAGGTACAGTTAGATTCTGTACCTGTGGTTTTAGTTACCTGTTTGGAATATTTAGAGGAACCACTGCTGCCGCTCCGTGCATGACCCGGTTTGAATGTGCTGGCTGGGGATTTGTCAAGGGCACTGATCATTGATTGGCTGCTGTTGAATGGGGGCGGGACAACCTGGGGGTCCATTCCAAAGGTGGGGGGAGGATAGCGATGCATTGCGTGAATTGACCTTCAGGTCAGGGTGTCTCTCATGGCAAAGAACACGGCTCTGTGGAAGGCAACAAAAAGAGTGCGCTGATAAATCATTCAATTCATTCATCCACCCTTTATTTATAAACACTGTAGAGATCATTGTGGGGCGACCATGGGATGCATGAAGGTAGGAAGACATCTTACTTAATTCTCCGCAGTGTCCGTGCTTTATTGATTTAGTGGGTGCAACAATGTAGGCTAGGTTCAAAACAGTAGGCCTATCTCTCAATCTTCCTCCAATTTTGTTTGCTAGCTGTCTAGCACCCGCCCCGTGTGTGTGTGTGTGTCAATATTTTTGCCTATGAGTAGGCTACGAAATGGTGGCAGTGCAGCGCTGTCTGTTGTGGGAGATGGAAAGTCGTAATTTTGTCTGCTTGTTTTTTTGAGAAAATTTGGCGCTAGTTCATGTATAAAGCTGGCTGAGGGGAGGAGACAGAAGTTACGAGAGACGGAGAGCGAGCGCGCGAGAGGGAGAGAGAGAGACAGAGAAACAAACTGTAGTAGGCTATACAGCTGTTTACAAACAGGTATAAAAGTGTCATATAAGTATGCGATTAATTTAGATTAATTAATCACATAGCCTGTAATTAATTAGATTAATTTTTTTAATCGCTTGACAGCCCTAGTGTAAACCAATTTAAACAAACTATCTTAAATCTGCCAAACTCTACCTGTAACTGTTTTAATTAGGCTATATTGTACTTTCACCCATTTAATTTTAATTGCTGGCACTTAATCTTCACCACTGTGTAAATGTTTCAATTGTTTTTCTCTTCACCTGTTGTTGTGTATTTGATGTATTTGCGTTGAATATTGTTTATGTATTGTTGTTTTTCCTTTGAATTTGTTTGAACTCGACGTCATTGAAAATGAGGGTCACCCCTCAATTGGTCTCTCGAGAATAAATAAAAGTTAAATAAATAAAATCAATAAATGATTACACCCCTACTGGTCAGCAGAGGAGATTGGCAAAATAGGCCAATCAGCTGGCCGGTCGATTGGTTTACCTCCATCTGGGCAACCAGTGTCCATGAGGTCGCTGGTTTGCTCCCCTGCACAAGATCGTAGCACCGTATTACATGTACGGTGCCCAATGCCCACCAGTGTTTCCCCCAGCGCTTTATAGCTAAGGCGGCCGCCTTAGCAACGCCAGCCTCCCGCCTTGACTACCAACCGACCCCCCCAAAAAAAAAAAAAAAAAAAAAAAAAAATTTAATTTAATTATTTTTTTTTTTTTTTCGTGCTGCACAATTAATGTAATAGCAAGCGCGATGTGTGTGTTGTGCATGGTCATAACTGCGCGAAAGGCCGCGATTTGCGGTAAAAAGCATGTGTCTCCAAGCGTTTCTCTATCAGCTGCTCTGTGTCTGCGGCTTTGCGCGCGCGACCGTACCGCACCGCGTGCGACTACGGCATGCACGCGGGAGAGTTAAACGAGCAGAAGCAAACCGAGATTTAACTGGTGGCGATAATAAACGCAGTGCAGTTCTATGGGGATATTTAGCTGAACAGAAAGAAGTGCTCTGCAAAGCTAGAATAGTTTAAGACTCCACATCACTGTGGCAACACAACCTTTCTATCAGCTAGGACAGCGCAGAGAAAAGTTTGATGAATGCATGAGAGTCAGAGCCGGCCCGAGGCATAAGCGAACTAAGCGGTCGCTTAGGGCCCCCGACCGCCAGGGGGGCCCCCTCAAAAAAAAAAAAAAACATTTTTATTTTTATTTTTTTTTGTTTCTGTGTTTGATATTAACATCATATTATGCAAATGTGAGTTAACATACAAAAAAAAAAGAATACAATTTTTTGGTCTAGATAATTAATAGCCTAAAAATGTAATCAGTTCATCTGGGAGGTAATCCGAATCGGATCATGTCACGTTCACATCCATGCACAGTGTGTATTGAGTTTATTTAAAAACAATTGGAAATGGGGCTGCCCTCAGTTGCCCATGCACTGTGTATAGTCTATAGCCTATTTCAGCCTCGTCTGTGGAAAAAAAGATACAGTAGCTGGACAACAGAGTTCTTCTGCTTCGTTCCTCTCACTGAATTTAAATGCATTCATTATATTACAGAGCAATATGTCCCGTTAAAGAAAAAGAGCTTCAAGCCCAACCCAGAGGACCCTCCATAATATTTGATTTTATATTAATATTTGTATGGAAAATCCATGTGTCCTTCAATAGCTTCTAATTCATCTGACCAGTGTATCCAAATTATTTGTTCACACAAAATTTCTCAGATTCAGCCTCTTAATTTTTCTCTCAAAGTGCACCAGATTCATGCATTTCACTTTAAAAAGGTTAAAAAAAATCTCCCGGGGGGGCATACCCCCGGACCCCCCTAGGAAGGTCGGAATCTCGGCTGTCTAACATTTTCACACAGCTGCACAGTGGAGGCACTAGCGGAAAACACTGGGTGTGTGAATAATATTTAGCAAAGATCTATAGTTTCAGCAGCGCTAACATTGGACTGAAGGCTTGGGCCGGCTCTGAATGTATGGTCCATTATTTGTATTTAGTGTGTCTGTATAGTATTGCACCAAAACAGTAGAAGTTTTCTTTAATTGTGCTTTGTACTGTCTGCACGTTTACACATAATTTGTACCTGCACATAGCAAACAAAATTGCACAACTGTAAGGTCAGTGTCTGTTTTATTTCTTTACGGCGCATTGGCATCTTTGAGCAAAATACCCCTAAAATTTTCGCCGCGGCGCGTTGCGCCGCGCCTCCCCTGACACGGGGCAGTGACCACCTTGACAAAGACATTTTCTGGGGGAAACACTGCCCACCATCTCTACCAGTGTGTCCTTGAGCAAGGCACTTAACCCTTAAACTGCTCCAGGGGCTCCACACTATGGCTGACCCTGCGCAAGGACTACCTCTGGAGAATTGCATGCGTGTGCAGTGTTCCCCCTACCATTATACAGGCCTGGCGGTGCCGCCAGGCCAACGGGACCCCCCGCCAGGCCAACAGCTGCCAAAAATAAATAAATGCGATGTTGCACATGTCAAACAGGGACGAGAAAAAAACCTTCCTTTATATGGCAGGAACATGACTAGCCAGCAGACATTACACTGGAGATATTTAGGACTCAGTAACAGGGAGTTGAACAGGAAAAAGTGCTGAGCAAAACTTAGAAAGTTAAAGTCGCTACGTCGCAGTGGCAACCAATCTGTATCAACAGCTGAGACAGCGCAGCAAGTTATCTTGAAAACAGCAGGCTATTGTAGCCCTACAAGCTTTATTTTTTGGTATTTTCCAATGCTACTTTATTTTTATGTTTTAAATTGAGAACTAGGCTACATGAAATATAATGGTCAGAATACGAAATTTGGCTTATTTTGCAAGACCCCACTAGAAGGTCCATTCTCCCCCAGCAGTCTCAAAAAATCCGGAGGGAAACAAAATGTACAAACGTACCGAATGTGAAGGCATAACCCTATGCCCTAATTTGTAGCGGGCTGTCAAAAGAGGCTCATCCATAATACGGTTAGTTTTGGTCAATTTCTATTAGAAATTTTGTACGCACGCATACTCTTTATCAGCTTTTACCACCGGGCCTAAAAAAAATTCTAGGGGAAACACTGGTGTGGTGTATTAGAGATGTTTTCCCTTGTGTGACTTACCAAGTGTGAATCGACAATAAAGAAACTTAAACTAGTTAAGAGTGTGCGACCGCGTCCAGCAGCAGCATCAAAGTGTTTAAAGATGCTATGAACTCCTGTAAATGATGGCGGCCTCATTTGTCAAATAAGGAACAACGCTATTTAGACAATAAGCTCATAGTCGCTATGCATCACGTGACAGCCTCTTCTTGGAATAGATCATTAAAAATAAAAGACAGTGAAGGCAAACAAGTTGGTCAACCCTAAAACGCCACTGTTGCTTCATTTTGTATAGCAACTTGAATATAAATGCAGCTTAAAATACTTTACAAGGAAATGACATGCAGTGATTTTGTTCATTTCCTTTTTGGAGCGTATATGATAGGTTGAATTGAGTTACATTGTGATGTGTTCAAGCGCTGTTCAGTGTTCAGTTAATATTAGTATTTTTTTTTAAATGTAATGTGATCGTGATAAGTTCAATGTAATCTTGTTAAATGTAGTGTTAGCTGAGAAACTAAAACAAAACTCCAGTTGAATTATCAATACGTGGATGATTTGTGGATGATTTTTTAAAAAATTATCAAAATATCAACCAACCGTTATATCCGTCTTCTGCTCCTTTGGAACTCAACAAAACACACACCCCTGCCCAAATGCTGGCATTCCATTTCCCTAATTAGCAGGTGAAAACAGTCAGGAACAGGAAGTGTTCAATGTTGAAATTCCAGTTGAAAGCTTCCAGAGGCTGATAGCCATTACCACATGGTGTGTTGAAATGTAAATATAATACAGGCTTTTATCTATATAATATCAAATTTTATACATATCAACCTATATCATATACGTGAAGGAAATTAAAAAATGCACAATTATAAATAAGTAGAACTGCAACAAAGTAGCAAATTAAAGTATGTTCAATCATACTGAGGCAATGGAAGGCAACATTTAAAAAGGGATAGTTCAGTATTGGCGTGGTGTTGTATAAGGTATTTATGCATAGTTAGTCTGTATCTTTATGGAAATGGCAGTCAGCGCAGTCATTGTATGGAGTTTTGGGGAGACGTGGCTGTAGCAGAAGTCTGCATGTACTGTTGCAGAGGGGGCCATCTTAAAACGTTTTTTTTTCTCACCACAGGGTATATAAATGCTTTCCCCAAACAATTAATATTAGTTTAATTGTTCACTAAATGTAGGACTTTTTCACTGCTTATTCGTGGACTGATATGCTGCACTGCATCAGCATGAGATGGCGCAGAAATAGGATGCCTATGCAACGGTACAATCGCCCTCTCCATAAAGGTAACAGACCAACTATGCAAAAGTACCTCATACAACCACACATCAAAAATCCCTTTAATATCAATAGAAACCAGCTTAAGTTGCAAAAAACAAATGAGACACACCTGTGTTGGCCTGATGTCTAACAGGCGGCTCCCCCAGTAGTCATGCAATCTCTTCAATTTTCCCTCTGGAATAATTGCTGACAAAATAAAAATAAAAACAATCAAAGTTCATGAGAAAAACCTCCCAGCAAAAAGATTAGACTCCCAACAATGGTTGTGCATCAAAATGTCCTGTCCTGTGTGTTCCACTGAGAGCAATGCCACACCTGACTGCCGCTGTGTTGGTCAAACTGGTGCATGTCAAAGACAGCAGGTTTCTGGGTGGGGCTCGAGCAAAGCAACAGTCTCTACCTGACTCAACAGGCCTACCAGCTCTGTCTTCGCCAACATGACAACATCTCACAAACATTTGTTCTCAGCAGACGTACTTCAGGAACATGAGCACCCAAGTTGGTTTCAATAGTCAACTTTGCCCTACAAAAAGGCAAACGGTAGCAACTAGTAAAAAAGGAAATAAAATAAATTAGGTCACTTATTCATACAGCCCAATATTAAAATCAAATTTGCTTCTAGGGGTCTTACAATCTGTGCATCATAAATACACTCTCTCTAACTACACAGGAGGGTAACATACTCCCTGGACAGACATGCAATAACATTATTTTTTTTAAATCACAGTAGGAACATTCCATTTCAAAGAAGACACATCGTCATCAAACTATAGTCATCAAATCGAAACATTACTTTTAAATGAGAACCACCCCAACACACTATGACCTGCAGTTGCAGTGATAGATTACATGTATCTACTTGTATTGTTGTTGACTGTGTTATTGTGTTTGATTGTAATTACCCACTAGTCAACAGCAGAAGTGCAAAGAGGCCAGAACATTCTCTGCATGCTTTGAACTACAGTGATTACATCTCTTGGTGATGATGGCTACAGTCTTTCAGTACAAAACATTCTTAAGACAAAGTGAGGATGTATTTGTTGACACCTAGCCTTATAAGGCTGTGTGATGTGCTCCCGTATGACGAACATATTTGATGGATTGACCGTCACATTTTTTAATTTCTGTACAGGAAATCTCCTTATTTGAAGCGTTCATTGCTCCACTTTAACATGTACAATAATTATGTGAAACTGATTAATAAAAATGAAAATCATATGGAACACAAATTACACACAAACTGCTACATCTGCTGCAGTTCAGAGAAAAACAGAACCAAATGTGCTCAGAATAACATTGATCAACCGAAGCGATACTGTTAGTTGCCATTAACCAATGATATTCAAGATAAAGGGTTTCCTCCTATTTAGTAACTTCTGATTTATTAGCATTGCTGCTCTATGCAAATCTCCCCAAAGTCATTGTGGGTGTAACGGCCGGTAGATGCCTGGTCTATGACACGTTCTGTATGTGAATGTGAAAATGCCTGGCTCGTGGTGTAGTGGTAAGAGCATCCACCTAGTAGCTCAGGCCTAGCAGCAGACCTGGGTTCAAATCTGACCCGTGGTCAGTTTTCTGCATGGCCTACCCTCTTTGTCCCATTTCAACTCTGTCTCTTCAAATCTGTCTAATAAAGTGTAAGATGTCAAAATTATATTAAAAAAAAAGAGCCTAGCAGAAGTTATTCGATTTCATTCTCGATACGGCTGATTACGTATTCCATACTGAGATAAGAAGACAGGTAGTACAGGTGAGTCAGGAGGAAAGTATGGAGATAGGTGAGAGGAGGACAGGAGCGAGAGGAGAGGATAGAACAACCACACTGGCTATCGGTCTGCTTAGACCCTACATGGGTTGAGCTCCCAAACCTAAAATCTTGCAATTCTTTAAGAAAAGCTTCTCGTTATAGTCTACTGGGGTGGGCACGATTATTGTATTCCAAAATCAAGGGATTGCATTAATTCCTCGAGGAACGATTGAATACTTGTTTATTTATTATCTTATATTTTTTTAGAACGCAATGCATCTGTCTGCAGGAAGAACAATGTAAGGCAAACTAGCTTACCCAAAACTTAGTGGAATCAGTCATTCTGGAGAACGCTGTTCTCCAAATCACTTTTTGCCAAAACCACGACTACTTCCTGTCTGTGAGCTGAAAAAACATCCAGTGTTAATACGCAGCCTAGGGTCTCTAAATTGGCATGTTGCTAATATGGTGGGCCCCCTTTTTTAACAAACCCTTTGTTTACAAACCACTCTACAGAGCCTAAGCTGTGTAACAACACTAGTGTTTTTTTTCAGCAGACACAGTACAGAAAGGTAGCGGATCGTGAGGAGATATTCACTGATATGAACAGGCCTTCGCCAGAATCGCTGACTCCACCTTTGATGCTTATTCAAATCAGTCACACTTACCATTTATATTTCACAAGTTCAAAATACTTTTTCCTGATAAAGTTATTAAATGGACAGGTAACAATTTAGTTGACTTAACGTCAAACAAATGGTATTTTTATAATACACAACTAGTTTATCATGTGGCATATCATTTGGAAAGCTGAGATTTTTCTATTTCAAATGGCTTAATGTAACAGGCTATCAGTCATGAACAATAATATAACTGTCCATCCACAGGGACAAATCTTAACAATAACTCCTCTCGTGTCATAACCCAGAACAATTATGAGAAGTATGTGGTCTGACCAGTTACAAGAGATACAGGGATACAGCATGGCACAGCACAAAGGCCTTCAACCAGCCTCAAGCAGGAAATGAGGTCAACTGTCAGTTGTAGAATGTTGTCTTTAAATTCTGGGAACTCGTGCAAAGTTGCAAACAAGATTGTCAGCTTCAAACCCTTTAGTCTTAAACATTTGCATACAACCCGACTCTGGAATAGGGCTGTCACAATTATGACATTTCAAATGCCCTAAAAATAATTGTGATTTATGATTGCATTATCCCGTTTATTTTCAAATAAAAGCCGGTCTTGGCAGGGTCATGGTTGCCCTGCACAAATAATGGCTGCTTCCAAAACAGGCTATTGGAAACCAGGGGTAATAAAGTCCAGGTTTACAGTTGTCCTCACAAAAAGTTATAGACAACAATACGCATCCAACACAGCACACAGAAACTCAAGATCTACAGATGTATTTATTCTGCCACAATTTGTTTTTTTAATATTTCCATTTGCATGAATACATTCTGTCTATGAGATAATCTCCAACGGGGTGAATTTGTCTGGTAAAAGAACCTGGGCAGCTAAGACATCTTGTGAGTCAGTAATCACAGAAGCTATGGGGACCGTGGGGACAAGGTGACTAAAGTCAATCAAATGCTGACGATCATGGCATGTGATTTAAGAGAAATATTATGTCCAGAACAATCAGTTCCATCACACTCACGTCTATGCAATGTCTTCTACAGCAAGTGCCAAGACCTGAACGGACTGGTTCTCTGCATCTCTCTCCTATCCGACATCTTCCACCCCCTCCCTCCTTCTAGGAATGTGCCGGGGCAACATGCACAGGAGCTTTGCTCACAAGTGACTGTTTCAATACAGTGTTTACATGCCAACGGTACAGTTTTGGGTGCAGTCTTGTACAATATATGTAGATGCTTTATGCTCTCTAGCTTCCTGCAGCAAAAACAAGCGACATACATTCCTACTAATGGTGCAAGGGATCATATTTGATCCATGATCTGTGTGGATAACCCCTCCACGGTTCAGCACCACGTGAACCACTGACTGCTTTGGCCATCAATAGGAGATGCTGATGTATTTCACTCCAGTCCAGAGGTAGCGCTGTAGTGGTTTGAGGGTGTCTTTCAGGGTTCGGTTGGGTGGGTTTGGGGCTTTACCTCACCGCATGGCGCAGTACTAGCAGTGTTGCTGTAAACTTGATGTTTTAACCCTGAACATTGACAGCTTAAAGTTTGAAGGAATGTCAGGTTCTCACAGACAAAGCCCCTCATTGCTTAAAACTACACAATATAAAATATCAGGCAAACCGCAAACATACAGATAACAACCTTGGGGAGGAATAATGAATGAGAGTTATCACAGCTGGGCAGAGGTCAAGAAACCTTTTTGTTTTGCTTTGTGCCATCACCTTTTTATCACTCTCCACACCTATAGGCCTACACACACGTTCATTCTCACACATTTTATGTTCAAGTTCAAGTGATGGGCAATACATTACTAGCAGACTAGTATTTCTGGTGCCGAATAGTGAGGCAGTGGAAGTTTAAACGTTTAACCGATAGTCACATGCATCCCTAATAGCATACCTGCTCAATTTGGAACCAAAATCAACAAACACAGCAACTGTATTGGTATTTCGATGTTACAAATGTTTTTTTACAAAAAGAAGGGAAAGTAAAAAGATTTGTTTCCAGCTACCTGGATCATATGAGGAAGTTTGAGATACGGGTTTAAAATCTTAATTTTCAGACAGACGGACTATTGTTTCATCCAGACGGTTAGCGGAGACTGAAGATTCTGGAAATACAGGGTTTTTCCACAGATCATATTGTCTTAGCTTAGCTCTGTGATTGTAAGGTAGGCTATCCAAATGAGAATGCATTAGGAGGGACACGCTGAGGACGTTAGCTGTAGAAAAAAAAACCTGGGAGATAATGAAGCTATCAAATCAATGCAGAACAACTGTGTAAAAAAAGAAAAAGGAAAAAAACAAGACAACTCACCTAACTGGCTTCTATGCAGTCAGAGCAAGGTGTGTGGAGGCTTAACAAAAACAGGTTTGGTCCAAGTGAACACCGCTACAGAAGTGGTTATGCCGAGTTATCCATGCCTGCCACAAATTGCATACACCTTTAGAAAAAGGCTACATCTTTTGTCGAATAATGCATTCACACTGTAACTGTATTTCTGGGGATTTGTGAATTGTATTGTTATACCAGCACATATGCTACTTTGAGTCAGTTTGGCTCACTAATGTGAATTTCAAACATTTAATAATGGTTTTATCAGCACACAGGCCTACTGTATTTGTAATCTAATTTGACACCCAACATTAATTTTTCCACGTTGAAAATCTATAGATAATTATGTCATCATTGAACAACCTGGCCAAGAAGAGTAGCCTGATATAGCCTAGTTTTTAAACAGAATTTCGCTTGATAATCACTCATGTCTGCTAGTTTCCAACACAGGTACGGTGGATGCAAGAGCTCGGCATAACGGTTAAAAACTCGAACAGGCCTATACTTTTTAAATGGCCGATAACAAGATTTCAAATTTCCCGAAACAATTGGACGCGGAGAAAACCACACTAAATGCTGTTAAAACAACTTCTCTCTTTATTACTACGATGAAAATAGAAAAGGTAAAACATTTGCCAATTTATCAACGTCCAAATTTGAAAGGACCCGGGCGTTCCAACCGGTTCCAACAGGCGCGAGGCCCCTGACTTAGCAGAACCCCAAAATTAGGCTATTTCTTAAACGCTAACTGCAGCTTGGAAATTGAAACGTTAACAAATAATAAAGTTTGCGTTAAGTTAAACGACAGTTTGTGAACAAGAACTCACCAGTTTAGTATTGTTGTCGCCTGCTGTGAAACTGGAAAGTAGCAGCTAAACTGATGATGGTCCTCTGAGCCTGCCCTCTGCTGTGTGGATGCGCGCGTGGCACACGTTCGACTTTCGCAGGTGCACCGACAGGACAGGTGCATCATGGGAGCACCCCTTTTTTAACAAAAAAAAGTCAATATTATAAAATAGATTATTGTATTCACTTGTAGTTTTCTTACTGAATGTTGAAATAACAAAAACGTTTATTTTGTACAAAAGAAATTCATTAGTAACGATACACACACCACCAATATCCAACTAGCATGGGTGATTCTTTAAATGAGTGTCCTGCATTTTGTACACGAAGATATAGGTTCAAAACAAGCAGCCTAGTCTAATAGGATAAGTACAATATAATATCAAACAATATTAGATGTGATGTGACATATTATTAAAAACTTCATATGGTTATTAAAGGTATAGTTATATATCGCTTTGAGAAACGTGTTAAATTTGAATTCAACCCCATCCTAGTCATTTGGTAATTCAGCTGATCATGTTTAAAATAAAACAATATTCTGATAATTAATAATGAGATGTCCCCTGTAAATAATCACAAACCTTTTATGATAATAAAAAAGCAAAACTGTCAAGCACCATTGCATGTTATGATGAAATTATTTGCCTTAGGCAAGGCAAGGCAAGGCAAGTTTATTTATAAAGCACATTTCGGACACAAGGCCATTCAAGGTGCTGTACACATATTCATGAATGTCATGTATGTAAAAAATAAATGTTCCTCAAATTGTTTTGTCCAGTTAGAACATATAAAATGATACACATGATAAAATGTATTTAACCCAGTGCATCTCGGAAGGCAGACAATAAGTGGATTAACACAGTGAAGTGAGGGGGAGCGGTAAGCTTTGCCTGTATTCAGTTTGCATTTATGGCAACCAGGAAGGGTACACAACATTTCAGCCAAGTAGGAACGAATCATGTCTACAAAGTGTTTAAACAAAGTTCTCCATCTAGTGGACTAAAAGTAAAGCTCCCTCTGCAATCCAATACCCATACTACTATACTATTTAGTATGACAGAAAAATATTTAGGATGTCCCAATACATCCATGTCAAATGCAGCATGACAGAAAAACCAGGATGTCACAATACATCCAATTACATGTTGCAGTATGTAGACCTCAATGCTTTAGTATGTAGTATAGTAAAAAGAAAAAAGTATGGGATTTGGAACGCAGGGTGAACATCCATTCGTTGCTCTTGTACCATTGATACCAGACAAACCCCATTTCAGACTGAAAAAAAACCCCCTGCATTTCGAATCGCATACTCTTTCTTTTTTCTATTCTACATACTACATCTGACGATAAAAATAATCTAGTTGGGATGCAGTAGGCAAACAATTGGGACATACTTTTACTTATTCATTTCATCATAACATTGCGCCTTGATCTTGCCTCTTACTTTTAAATCCGTTGCATCCCTGTTTGTCTTCCTATGGAGGCTCCGTTGATGTGACGTCACTTCAGGTGCGCACTGGATTATGGGTCAGAATCGCCCAAATAGTATGATGTTTTCATCACAACAAATCTCAGCCGGATGTAGTAGACATCCAGGTCTTTCTAACCATCCTAAATCTGGCCAAAAGTATTCGGGACATCCTAAATCTCTTTTCTACCATACTAAATAGTAGGAAGTATGCGATTCGGAACGCAGGGATGGTGGCCAGCATAGTGACATGTTCTATTTGGATTACAGGCCCAGAACAAATATTAACCCTTATGCATTACCAGTGGATGTATACATCCGAAAGTAAAAAAAAAAGGACAAGGCACTTACTTTAGGACTGAACAACATTTTATTCTGTATTTTTATTTTTTCTCCAGAACTTCTGTACAATACCAACATTTTTTCAAGACATGGAAATAAACACTTGTTTCAGTGATCCAGGCTTCATAAGAGCCACAGAAGAACCCTGCTTTAAGTACAACACAAACACAACCAAACAAGGGGATATGATCTCTTCACTTCCAGTTTAGGGAGTGTGTCGCAATCAACATTTTGGCAATCACATATATTCCGCTAGGCGCCGATTATAACCATTCTATAATGTAATAAAAGAAATAAAAAGGAATGCCCTATGTTAAGTGATCCCGATTGAATCTTAAGCAGTGGACCAGAGTTTGACAAATCACAGACGACAGAGGTAAACTGCTCTGTGCTAAAGGCAGACAACTGGAAGACAATGGAAACAAACAAACAGTCATTGATTTGTCGGACCCATTGTCTCAACAGGTTGGAAAGCTACTTGAATAGAGTTTAAGAAGGTTTGCTGACGGTTAAAGAGGCTGTATTGGGACTTAAAGGAGCAGGACAACATTTTGGGAAATGCAGTTATTCCCTTTCACTTTGAGATTGTGATGTGGTTAATGGATACAACTCAGCCAGGAGCCAGTTAGCTTAGCACAAAGACTGGGAACAGGTAGGAAAGACTAGCCTAGCTCTGTACGAAAGTAACACAAACCTGCACCTATCAGGGGATCTCTAATTAACACGTTATGACGTTGGAATTTTATGGGACATGATGTACCAAACCAGTTCTTGGAAAACAATCCCTTTGTGAAACGGCCAGTTGTTATTTTTACACAATTAGATTTTTAACAAATTATAGATAGGTCAATTTTGTCACCTGACGGTCTTGCTAAGCTAACCGGCTGCTGGGTTTAGCTTTACATGTACCCTGAAGATATGAGAGTGGGATCAATCTATTAATTCTCAGCAAGAAATAAAATAAAATAAAATATGAATATTCTATGAAGTTTTGGAGTTTTTAAATCAATACAACACTCTCATCTCTTCCTTACGTTAAGTGTTAAAGCACATGACAAAATGAACCTGAAGTTTCAGTAGTCTGAGTTAGTCAAGTCTTCTTTTAGTGAAAAAAATGTCCTGTGTCCAGAACATAACCACTTGATGTGTGTAACTTGCACTTGTCAGGCCTCATTTGCTTCAGCTGAATTATAAATAAGGATGGCAGATTTTGTTCCACACCTCACAGTTGAGTCGAGCCAGAATTTGGGTATCTCGTTTGTTCAGCAACCAATAAAATGTTTTCTTTCACAAGGCTTTCCCTGCATTCCAAATTGCATACTCTTTCTTTTTACTGTTCTACATACTACAGCTCAATAAAAAAAATTTATGTGGTTAGCATGCATTAGGCATACAATTGGGACATACTTTAACTTCAACGCTGAACTTGCCTCTTGCTTATATATTCGTCGTATATCGTTTTCTTTCCCTTCGTAGGGTCTGTCTATAGTGTACAGTGTATTGTGGGTCAGAATAGCAAAAAATAGAATGCTGATTTCTACACTAAAAATCATGACCGGATGTAGAAGGGCATCTGGGTATTTTCCAGCATGATACATCTATGCATACTAAATAGCAGGGACGTATGGGGATTGGAACGCAGCCAAAGTCTTGCTTAAAAATTTTGGTTTATCTGCGATTTCAGATTTCTTCATTGCCTTACTTTCCCCTTTCATGGGGATATTGTTGTGTTAGCGCCCGACACCTAGAGGTGTAGAGCATGCATCTGAAATGACAAATGAATATTGGTTGAGAACATCCGTTTATTTTCAACACAAGCCATCTTTTAAGTATGAAATCAAATGATGTAGAAACCAGTGCCAGAGCAGTGCAAATACTTGATCTGCCTTATACCGTGGACATCTGTATAGATGCAACCAAGGCCTTTCAGGTCTGGCGTCTTGAGCAGACTGAGTTACTTGCAGTGTGAACACTTATGAAAGTTACGTTTTGCTTTTACCCCAGTTCCGTCTGCCAAGCCTGGGGGGGGGATCTAGCTAAAGCACAGGATGGTTTTGGTTTGTATCTTGTCAGGTTAATCACAAGAGCCAGTAACCGGTAAAGAACAGCAGGGAGGTTCCACAT
Source organism: Ammodytes marinus (assembly GCF_949987685.1). NCBI lineage: Eukaryota > Metazoa > Chordata > Actinopteri > Uranoscopiformes > Ammodytidae > Ammodytes > Ammodytes marinus. The sequence goes on from NC_137220.1 coordinate 7,782,660, forward strand.
GAACAATGCACCATACAAACAGCTAACAATGAGGGAAACAAAAAGGGCTTAAAAAAAGGTGGATGTCAAACAAATTGACATTTTCTCTTGACGGCTTCTTATCTGGTATACAGATTTCAACTGCACGATTTACAACTGAAAGCCAAATAAGATACACATTTTTTTGTATAATACACAAGAATCATTGTATTCAGAGTGAGTGGGCGAGCTGCTGATGTTAAACATGGCCTAGGAGACAAGGCACGTGGCTCACTAAAGCCTCCCCAAATAGTCCCTGTCTTCCACTATAGCTTCCATTGTTTTAAAGGTCCATTTCTCCTTCCTCCGACAGTGCTAATTTGATGAGAGAGCCTGCTTCTCCTTGGCTCCAGCAAACTCAACGCCAACCCCCCCACCCCCCAGCTCAGACTTTCCCCAGAGTCCCTTAGTCTGGCCAAAAAACCTCTGTCTCTAAACTAACCTTTTTTAATCCTCAAGAAACAATAGCTGGTTCATCTCAAATCTAAATCAGGCATTCGGGGCAGCCCAACTTTGAGTTTTAGAATCAACCCCACGGCATCAAAGTGAAAAAACTGCTTAGCTACAAATACATCGCTCCAGGCGAAATTTTACCAGCGTTTTGTCTAGTAGTGGACGGTGTTAATTTTTTCATGGTCAGAAGATGGTACCATTTCTCTCTCTCTCTCACGCTTTCTGTGACATCCGTACAACAGAAGCTTGATTCCAAATCTTGAATCCTACACTCCACTAAAGCCTGCGGTTTCTCTTCTGTGATTTGAATCCTCCACTGCAAACAAAACATAAAAAAAAGGGTGTGTGTGTCTCTCTCTAGCTGTGGTCCAGGGGCCGTCATGGCTGGGAGCTGCCCTGGCTGTCCGGGTCTGTCCCAGAGGAGCTGGTGTCAGAGTCTGAGTCCTGCTGGTTGTGCTGCTCCTCTGCCTGGCTCTTCTCCCTCACCCGCCGGTGTGTGACGCCCAGGCGAGCCAGCAGGCCCTGGTAGTCAAAACGCCCACGCTTCTCACCGAAGGGGTCCTGGGATAGAGGGAGGCAGAAATAAACGTATAAGAGAAGCGAAGCTAGGTGTAGCCGCAACTTTTGCCACTCACCAAATAACATTTTTAACTAGGGCTGTGCTAAACTATCGACACGTCAATATATGGTGATATTTATTTTCCTGAGTATTGATATTTTTGAGAAAATAAAATTCAGGTTTTAAACGGGTTGTGAACTACAAGCTCCACTCATGTAGATAGGTAGGCTAGTTGACTCAAATTGCTGGTTTTTGAATTTGAATTATATTTTGCGCTTGATTATCAATAGGATTATGTGATGTATAAAGACTACCCAGATCTTACACAGCAACTTGTATTTCAGCTCTTTTTTTTACAATTTCATTGAACTATGTGGAATATCGCAATATATCATAACATGCCTAATATTGCAATATATCATAATATGCGTTGTATCGCGATATATCATATCATAAGCCATCTATTATGATGCATGTATTATTGTGAAGTCAATTCAACTTGTACAAAAGCTGAGACATGGAAAGTGGGCATAGACTACTACCAAGTCTTCAGAGCTGCAGGAGCAAAAAGGTAACCCCAACGGAAATGAGCTTTGGGGCTGCACCTATTAGGGCTGACCCCAAATAGTTGACTATTCGATGGGAGGAGCTTGATTATAATGCACTCACATATTTTCACATGAATATACAAATGGACAATGTTGACAAGGAAAAAAAATTGATTGAAATGAATATCAACAAGTATATCGTCACCTGCATGTTCTGTCCCTGTAGATGCAGTCTCTCTTTGCACACTCCCTCGTAGAAATCATAGTATTCCAGGAAGGACTTCTCCATCACACTCCTAACACACACACACACCACACCACACCACACCACACCACACCACACCACACCACACCACACCACACACACACACACACACACACACACACACACACACACACACACACACACACACACACACACACACACACACACACACACACACACACACACACACACACACACACACACACACACACACACACACACACACACACACACACACACACACACACACACACACACACACACACACACAGACAAACACATGAAATAAACAAGTTAAAGTAGGTCCCAATCAGCTGTAGTATGTAAAATTGAAAAAAAGAATAGAGCCATTGCTACTGCTGTAAATGCAGTTGGTCTCACCACAGAGCCTCAGGACAGGGGACCTTGCCTTCCAGCATGTCACACACAGCCACTCTCATGGTCTCATGGCGGATACACTCGTTGTAGTTCTTGCTGTCTCCTGGGTGACGCTCCTGAGTGACACAAAGAGAGACAAGATTTAAATAGGAACTTTAATGTAAATGCATTGAGAAACGGCTGTGGTGAAGCGGGTAGGGATGTCCACTGGTTTGCAGGGTTGGTGGTTCAATCCCCCGTCTCCCCGCCACATGTTGAAGTGTCCCTGGGCAAGACACTGAACCCTAAATTGCTCCCTACAGTTAGCTTGCACCCTCCGTGGTAGCTGCTGCTATTGGTGTATGAATGTGTGTACGATTGGTTGAATGTGAACAAAACAATGTAAAGCACTTTGGGTCTGTGAAAAACCAGGGAAAAGCCGTGTTTTGATTGCTTCTTTAAAAATGAGTGAAGAAGGCCTATTCAATATTGATATTACCGTAGACCCCTAAGTTGCATATAAACTGATGGCAGGACAGCTGTCTACTATGTGCATGCTCGTACAGTAGCATCCGTACTGCTGCTCCCACATATATACTGTTAACAGAATTTAGTTTGCTTTATGATTGTATAATATTTTAATGCACAATACATGCTTTCTGGCTGTTGAACTTTGTCCCACTAACCAAAGTGTTTTGTACAAGTTGTTGTAGCCTTGAAGAAGAAGCCTAATAAGATTTTGGCCCATACAGAGGTATGACGCATTCATGTGCACAGTAGTTTCACTCCCCATATTCTGTTATCAGACATTGTATGAAGGATAACACCAGCTGAGATGAATTTCTGGGAATATCTACCTAATTAAAAACATTTCTGCTTTCGCCAGCAAAAACAAGGGCTGGACACACCAAACTTAGTATGTGTTTGCGCACACACCACCTTCTCTTGCATATAATCTCTGTACACTGTTCATTCGATGTATTCAATCATGTAAGCCTATTTGTGATACATGTTGTTTGACCCTTGCATGCTGTTTGCAAGTAAATTCACCTACTTCCAAGAAGGCCTGACTCAGTTTCAATTATTCAAACACTTGGGTAGTTTGATGAAATAATTCTAGTAACATATACACTGACAGTTTGTTCGGGCATAAAAATATTCGCCAAATGTGTAGCTTCTGCTTAGTAAACTTGTTCCAAAAAGAACCTCTTAACAGTTGTAAGATCTTCTGGAGCATACACACAGTGTTCTCAGCTTTTGGTATTTAGAATAGAGTGTGTTGAGTGGGTGGGTGGGTTTTACACACACACACACACACACACACACACACACACACACACACACACACACACACACACACACACACACACACACACACACACACACACACACACACACACACACACACACACACACACACACACACACACACACACACACACACACACACACACACACACACACGTACACGTACCTGTTCAAAGCCAGGTTCATTGTGGTAGGGGTTCTCCGTCATCAGAGACTGGATTGAGATGAGGACAGATGAGATACTCTGGGCTGGACTCCATGCTGGGCCGGTCCATGTCCTACACACAGACACACGTTATAGCACCTTATAGTACTTTACAGTGCATTAACATGTGTGTTTCTCACCATGACCAATGACCATCTTAAATTAATCACACTGTATGAATATGGACTCACCCCAGGATGCTGAGGCAGACCTTGCCGTTGCGGTAGAAGTTGGGGTTGAAGCGCACAGTGTTGTGCCCAGTGGTGATGAGCTTGACCCTGGGCGGGTGGATGGGGTAGTCTGGGGGGCAGCGGAACAGGAAGAGGAAGAAGCCGCCCTCGTACGGCGTGTCAAACGGCCCCGTGATCAGAGCGTGGATCTGTAACAGAGGGGAAGGGAAACGTATGTATCTCGGAGGAATGAATGATGTTTGACACAGGGTTCAGAGAGGCGGAGCTAGTAAACAACATACATCATCCACCTCACACCCCACTAAGAGGAAGAAAGAACCTCCCCAGGGTTTCCCCAGTGTGTTCCGTGCATGGCGGCCCACCATCTAATCTATACAGTTATCATGAACTCCTTGTAGCGATGGACTGGGGCCTTTTACCTTGGTCATGTCTTGAGGATCAGGGACGACAAACATCCCCGGTGGAGGCTCCTTGTAGATGGACATGATATCCCTGCAGAGAGAGAGAGAGAGAGAGAGAGAGAGAGAGAGAGAGAGAGAGAGAGAGAGAGAGAGAGAGAGAGAGAGAGAGAGAGAGAGAGAGAGAAAGAGAGAGAGAGAGAGAGAGAGATTAACCATTGCGTTGTCTTTTATATTTAATAAACACAAAAACAGTAAAAAGTTAATGAACGTCTCCTATTTGTATGAATGTTGTACGGATTGGAGACTAGGGAAACAAGCTAGATATTGACACAACGTTAACACCACAACATTGGTGGAACCAAGTTATTTAAAATGTGTTAAGAACTGTATGTTGCTGCGAAATAATGCATCATCCCCTATAATATCAGAATGTAAAGCCAAAGCAGCCCATAATACGAACTGGTCAAACCATTTGATTCATTATATTCCTAAACCTATGCCTGTATCTCCCGAAATTAAGATCCAGAGTGAATGCATTATTCTGCTCAGTGGATTTATTTCTGAGACTGTGAGGTTCGTGTAGTTCTTACTTGGCATAATAACACTGCTGTAAATATATTTGGGCCTGAAATGTGACATTTATTTGAGCTGTTTGGAAAGAGTCCTTTTTTATTTATTTGTTTATTTTATTTCACGTTTTTAAAATCAGTCCTTTTTTCCTCTGAAAACATGGCCCAGCCAAAGCACAATTTCTGCCTACGCCTCCATCAAATGATGACAGAAATTTCATGGGAGATTTCACTTCTGTTTTTAACACACACCTCGTATGAATTTCAGGGCCTTACAAAAAAAACATCCCAGTGTTTAGACACAGAGTGTTCAGGCTATTACCTTTTTATCCGGAGGATGCACTGCTGGGAAGCCTTCTCGTTGTCCCAGTCCGTACTGAGGGTCGGGTCCCAGGATGTGGCGTGAATTTGGGACAGGAGGCCCGCTCCTGCCACCCCGGCGACCCCGAGCCCAACCCCGGGGATAGGTGATGAGGCGTGCAGGATCGGAGACACGGCCACTACGGGTGACGAGGAGCCGGCGGTGAATGTGCCCCCAAAGCCCGTCTGGCTGGCAGTGAGAGCAGACATAGGGGCCACCACAGCGGTTAGGCCACTGTGTGCGGCCGCGGCGAGAGGCGGGTTGGAGCTGGAGTGAGTACCGCTGGCTGCAGGGTGTCCCCCCGGGACAGAGTTGGCCAAAGTCGGCAGCAGCGGAGCCCCGTTGCTCTGTCCGGTAACGCCTAAGCCAAGGGCACCGCCGCTGGACTGCTCTCCAAAGCTGTCCGCCATGGCTCACAAGCTAGTAAGCTACAGTAAGACCGTTATTGTTGACTAATGTATAAAGCTAACTGTTAGCTGCATTGACAGCTGAGTGCGAAGTTACCTCTTGCTTGTTTTGTCTAGTGGGAATCAGAGAGCAGAAAGACGGAGTGGAGCTGAGCGCTGAGGCGAGGCCAGAAAACATGGCATTTCTTCCATCGACATGGTGGCTACTTATCGTTAGCTTCAGTGTTTTTTCCCCCCCAGGCCGCCAACAAAGTATCAAATCATCAGTAAAAGGACCTCGTCAACCTCGCTGTGGTTTGTGAAGCAGCTCACTGTCCGGTTGTAATCGGTTTAAAGGAATGTGTTTTCAGAATATTTGGTTTAACAGAGAGCACGTCCCCATGGATCCACTCTGGTAACGCAACTTCAGGATCTAATTTCTCACTAGCACCAATCTGTCAAGCTAAAGTGATTTAACAAAAATAATAAAGACGACACATCCGGTGGTAACTTCCAAAGTAAAATGATTTCCAAAGTAAAATGTGGGTTTTGCAGGGGTTTTGCAATACATAGCCTACTAACGGTTGTACAGTGAAACTTATAAAGTTATACTTAATTATTTATGGAAAACAATATGAATGTCAAGCCCTTTAAAAATATATATATATATATTATAAAGTCCAAGCCATTTCACTGATGCAAGACAGGATACAAACCAGTGCTGTTTTACCAAATGTGCCAGAGAAGTTAAGGCAAGGCAAGGCAGCAAGGCAAGTTTATTTATATAGCACAATTCAGACACATGGCCACTCAAAGTGCTTTACAGGGGCAAGATTAAAATACACAACACACATCAGAAAAGCGAATGAATAAAACATTTAAAAGCAAATGAATAACATTTAAATTAAATTAAAATTACAGGTTAAAATGGAAACAGAAAAGTCTTCAGACTTGATTTAAAAGAGCTGAGAGTTGCAGCAGACCTCAAGTTCTCTCGGAGTTTGTTCCAGAGATTTGGTGCATAAAAACTAAAAGCTGCTTCTCCTTGTTTAGTCCTAACTCTGGGGACTGTAAGCAGACCTGTCCCAGACGACCTAAGGGCTCTGGACGGCTCATAACGTATCAGCAGATCAGTAATATGTATTAAGGAATAATTAATGATGAAGGGAACACTATAACATTAACATATAATACAGTTAATTTATTTAACAGTTAGGCACTACACTGTGATCTAAGAGTAGTTCTCGTTTTAACCTTGTTTCCGAACTTTGTATGGAGGTCTCCTTGACAGCTCAAAACCACTTACACCAAAACTGACCTTGCGATTTTTTCAAGTCAATAGCTACTGTGAAGACCTGCGAAATATATGACTAAACATGACTGAAAGAATGTAGTGTGAATCAAGTACCAATTTAATTAGGCTTGTGGTGCAACATGTATTTGCATGTTTCAGCCAATTCTCTACAGTCCTACAACATTTGCTCAAATTAAGCTCTGTGGGGTTTTTTATGTTCCTAACTCCTAAACCATTAGTTTCATTTAACTACAGTATGCATATTTACAGACAAGCTGGTGATAATTCTACAGTTTACCCAAATAGTATACATTTAAATATATTTAGGGTTTAAGGGGTAAAGGCTATTTGAAGATCAGAGACAGACGATGGTTAATTTAATGTTAGAAAGCACAATTTCCCTAATTGTAAACCAAGAAACTAATGGGCTGAAAACAGCTGAGGCCCAAATGAGGTGCCAGTCAGTTCACTTGACTGAGGCTACAGGTTGAAAGAACACAGCTAAGCCCAATGTACATTAAGATGAAAGGACTACCAATTGTTGTAGCCTCTTGACTGTCAAAATGACCACATTTGAAATTTGATAAGTTTAAGTACTAATATGAAAACTGTACTCATACCATTTAGGTTAACGCATCTCATTTGGACAGGCAGTTTGGAATTCTCTACAACTGGCAACTCATTTTGTAATCTGCCATAATTGCCAGGCATCATAAATATCTTACAGTAGGTCAAAGTGGGATACACTTCTTTCATAAATAATAAGAGGCCAATACACCCGAGTGACATTTGAAGACAGCTGGTTTTATTTTCACAGTACATGTATACCCAGCAGTTCATTTGCTTAGCAATGAACAAGATTAAAAACACCACAGACTGTTTTCAGTTATCCCAACCATTTATTGTGGACAGATTATTTATACTGAAGTGAGGTCTTACATAAACTTCTGAAAAACAAAAATAAGCAAAGGAACATACAAATGTAGGATTTGGAGGTGTGTTACCCTCAGATGAGAATATTTTTTTTCTTCTGTTGATTGGAATGGCCTGCCAGCTCATTCAGAGAGTTCCCGTTCTCCGGATGGAAAAGAGGGAGCGAGGGAGGAGAGGAGGATGAAGGGTTTTTCCAGGGAACTAGGGGGTGTGTGTGTGTCCAGGTTTACATGGCGAACAGGATGAGGAACGCCACCATCAGACAGAACAGACCCATGGCCTCAGACAGAGCAAAGCCCAGGATGGCGTAGGAGAAGAGCTGCTGCTTCAGGGAGGGGTTCCTGTGGAGGAAGAATCATATGTTAACTCAAATCAAAAGACAAACATGTGTAGAAAAAAAAATAGTCTTGCAGAGTGGACAAACTTTCCTTCTCAAGACATTAGTGTTCAAAAGATTTGTTATTATTCCCTGGATACAAAACCATTGGAAACCCAACTGATGTCACTCTGCAATTACAAGACCAAACCAGTAACAACACTGAGCAACAGTTAGAGGGTTGTTTTTAAGCAGTGCTTGTCTGTTTTCCATTTTAGACAGTCAAACTTTTGGATTGGGTCCTAACCTATGTCTTGGGTCACACTCTGCCAAGTGGAACCATGCCGTGTTTAAGCGTGATGGGTCCCCCCCTAAGCTGGGTAACTATTAGCAATTAGCCGATAGCCACATTAGCCGTCTCATTTATTATTAGCCATAGCTGCTAGCGTAATGCTAACTTAATTGCCACCTATTGTACATGAGTGTGAAGAACAAAATTAAACAGTTGCAATTGGAAAAGAATATTCAGGGCGGTGAGCCCAACTAAGCAGCCGTACACCGTGGTGAACAGTTGTAGTTTAATTGTGCATTAAGGGGACAGGTTAGATAGCTTTTACCTTCATCTTTGACAGAGGTAGTGCGATATGTCTGATCTTAGTCAAAACGCAAAGCTAAAAAAAGCCCTCTTTCTGCCTATCTCCTTTTCACAGCACTCAGATGGCATCCGCTTATTTATATATAATAATTATAATAAAAAGAAATAAAAAATAAAATAAAAAAACGTTAATAATCCCTATATACTCCCTGGAACCGATTTTGACAGTATCTGCATATTTTGTTGAAGATTTACGCGCTCGGAGGTGAAGTAATGGATGCGCTATGACACTTGGTGATGTAATATCCTCCTAAATGAGCAATACTAATACTACTAACTTTTATATCCAAATATAAAATTATTTGATGACATTATATTGCAGTACTAGCTTCTTGCAATTTTTTTTTTAAATAAATAAAATAATATATATATAAAAAAAAAAAAAAACGAAGCTCCGAATACTAATTTAAGCTCCAAATACTAATTTTCAGAACGACTATTCGAATAATTCGGCATTTACACCCTCAGGAGTAAATGTTTGTCCCTCAGTTGCCTGTGCGATGTGGACGTGCAGACGTTGGCCTGGCAAATAAGCTTGTTCACCTGGGATTTAACTTTGAATTCTGTTGCAGCGTTTCCTCGCCAAGACAGTTATGATCATGCATTCGCACCTAGGTAAAAATAACACTATCACACTCCCAAATAAAAGGCCACATTTAAGAGCCCTGAGAGTGGCAGAATGCTGTTAATTAGTGGGCTACCCTATGTTAACGCAGCTTCACAGGTAAAAGGTTTGGAGGAAAGGCTGTTATGTTTATGTCTGCATTGACTGAATAATTAAATAAAAACCTGCCAGTTAGCATTTTTCACATATATCCTTTCTAGTTGATTTCAATTATAGGCATCTGTTGACCCTGATGTGAACACTGAGCCGACCTTCAGGGTGCTGTGGAAGACCAAAATATTGACTCAATAGTAAAATCGTCACCTGGCATAGCCGATGATGAGGCTGCCGAACACTGTTCCGATCCCAGCTCCTGACCCGGCCACGCCCACTGTGGCAGCACCAGCTCCAATGAACTTGGCGGCGGTGTCGATGTCCCGGGACACTGCGCTGGTCTGGAAGGAGCGGCTCACCAGAGACTGGCTGACTGGCAACAAGGCCTGGAGACAGAGGGGAGGGAACACACACTTTAACTCACTGAACTCATTTTCAAGTGAGGCTTTGATTTCAGTGGGAAATATTCAATAAATAGTTAGTCTGTGCATTTCCTCCTTTCCTTTATCACTAAAATATGTACCATTTATTAGATAAAATTAGGGCTGGCCCGAATGCCATTTTTCAGGCTCCGAATATTCGTTGGTTTTTCCGAGCGAATATTCGTTCCAGAAAAACACACCATCAAAAACAACATTAAAAAAATAATAATAAAAAATAAAAATAAAAAAAATAAAATAAAAACGTTAATAATCCCTATATACTCCATGGAACCGACAGTATCTGCATATTTTGTTGAAGATTTACGCGCTCGGTGGTGAAGTAATGGATGCGCTATGACACTTAGTGATGTAATATCCTCCTAAATGAGCAATACTACTACTACAATATTACTAACTTTTATATCCAAATATAAAATTATTTGATGACATTATATTGCAGTACTAGCTTCTTGCAAAAAAAAAAAAAAATAAATAAAAAAAAAAAAATATATATATATATATATATATATATAAAAACGAAGCTCCGAATACTAATTTAAGCTCCGAATACTAATTTTCCGAACGAGTATTCGAATAATTCGGGCCAGCCCTAGATAAAATATCACAGTTTTAATAGTTGAGCAAACCTTGTCTGTGAACTATGAGGGCTAAACATAAAATAAATGTTCAATTAATGGTGATATTGATTGAGGTCAAATCGCCCAGCCCTAGTATCAAGGAAGATGTTTCTTGCCATTTATACTTCAGGTAGCTATCCCTTTAATAATTCAATCTGTGAAAGAAAAAAAAAAAAGACGGCCTATATAGCACTGCATCCTATGATAATGGCCATCTCTATCAACATCCAAGTATTTGTCCGGTGTGTCAGCAAAGGGGCCATTGCCAGTCAAAATATATGCAATATGGTTGAGGTTGCGGAGGCACTGACCTGCTGCTCCACTGAGGCTTCAGGTCTGTTGAAGAGGGAGACTGAGACAGGCCGGGCGAGGACTCTGGACCCCCCACGCAGCTGCAAACACAACAAAGATACGTTTTATTATTTGTCATATGCACAACAATTATTATAGCAGTAATTATGAAATTCAGAGTTCTTATGCTCTCTCTAACAATGCTCTACAAAGTGTCAAGTGGAAAAGGAGATAAGATGTCAGCTGAGAATGAGATGCAGGAATGGCTATACTATAATTTAGCTTTTTAAGATTAGAGTTTGTGATTAATTTAAGGAAACCCCTCTGCACAATGCAACTTTTACAAATCAAGACATTTTAACAACACTCTTACAGAAAAGCTTTCAGAGTCTTACTATCAAAATGATTAATTCATCCAAGTTTTAGATAGAGGGCAATGCAGCTACATAAACACCCGAGTGACATTTTGCTTAACTGCCATGCATCTACCATATAATACTTGGCTCTCTGCACAGTTTCACGTCACATCAGTGAGTAAAATAAAATTGATAACATTTCTGTATCAAAATCTGGTTAAGCCCACTACTAAAAACTACATCAAGACTTGTTCACTATCTTATTCTATGATGTCCTCTTCCTAAAACGGTGACGTAAATATGGAACTCCGTCCGTGCAACCCCTCAATGGCTGAGATGCCCTACATGCTGGAGGGTCAGCTGACAATGCAATGACCATGGGCCAAATATGGCTGTCATTCATAACCAGCGTGTCCTTGAAGGCAAACAAGGATGCCAGAAGGCTCGTGCAGCCATCAAACTGTGAATGAAATTATCGTTAGGAATCTTGAAAGATATTTTGGTTCCAGCAGTTTGTTTACACTTTGATTCCCTAAAGTACATTCACAAGATAACTGCCGATTTACAGTTTCGGGCTTCATTACACTACTATTACATGTCTACAGAATATTATTCCCCAAAAAGTATTCGACTTTGACTTACCACAGCTGGAGAAGTGACAAACTTGGCGCAGGCATACATGGCTGGAAGCTGTAGGAAGAGGAGAAAACAAATGTTACATCGATGGTCAGTGTTCTCATGCACTGTCCCTTCATGATGATCAAGCTCCAGTGTTCTGGTTAAAGGCTGTTGTTGGACAGCAATGCAACTAATGAGCCGACAACACCAGTCAGACTGGTGATGGCAGGAGCGATTAGCAACACAGATCAAAAAGGCAGACATGCAAGAGGTTGTGATGTATGGCTCATCGGACAGTAAACTACCACACTGGAGCAAACTTGTACAGCTACATGCATATAAGCTGCTGAAATTGATAATCTACACTGAGTTTGGTCTTAATGTCAAGGCAAAGAAATTGATCCATCTACTCCACAAGGACAAACAGGAGAGTGAACAAGGAGGCTGCAGCTTTGTCACTTTGTTCTTCACTGACCTGTAGCTTTGACAGCTCTACTGAAGACAGAAGTTACCATAAGTTCACAGCTCAGGGTCAAAGTATGTACAAAACACACTTTCATAATTGTGTGCAAGTTACGTTACATTAAAGGTCCTCCATGTGAAATAAATCAGTTTCATGATGAATGCCCTGACCAAAGACAAGAGTAAAGTCAGGAGTATGCAAAAGGTCAAGCTGGCAACAGGTTGATAGAGAGCAGAGCCATTCCGGTGTGTTGTTCCTGGCCAGTTTAGCCAAGAAGCTAATCCAATTACATTGTCTGGTGCAAGGATCAACTCCGAATAAACTGCTATATGTTCACACACTAGCTGCAGAATGAATGACTTTAACACTCCCATATTCAGACGCCATTAGCCAAACCCTCGAGGACATGACTGCTTGGAGTAGGGGCCTAATGATCCAAGATTAAATATCACCAGTACGAGAATCCAGCTTTAAATGCTCGCAAGGCCAGAAGGAAGGTTAGCCTGTATGTTCGTGTCAACCGCTTAGGGGTTTGCTTTTAGAAAGGAGAAGCGACGGGGCTAAGCTAAGATGCTAAGCTAACCAGCCTGCACAGCTGAAGGTCAAAAATGAGCCACAGACGGGTTGCATTGGAACAGGGTCGCATTGGGAGCACTCCCCGCCGCAATACACTTGGTGCAGTGCAATGACAGTGGGACGACATGACACGCCGGGTCCCCGACAGAGATGCCCTTGCAGCGGTGGACTGGTTGAGAGCACGGTAGGCCCCAAGTGTGTCAGACATTTTACATTCAGTGTCTCTCAGCGCAGCTCGTCCGCGCTGTGTCCGGTGTGTTACCCTCTGCTCGAGCCGGGAGTACAACCGCAGCAGCCGGCCGACACGCAGCACACACGCTCCTACTGCTCCGTTAAACTGTCACAGAGGTAAAACCAAGAGCACACAGTCCGCTCCGCTCACAAGTCATTCACAGAGACCAAGTCATTGAATGGCCGACCTAGCTCGCTGGCTACCAAGTGTTAGCAATGACTGCTAGCTTTACAAAACGTTTCTGCACGACTCATAAGCAAAGTTCAAATATCAGACAAGTGCATTTAAAACTCGCATCCAAGTTAGTACATTTATGGTGTGTGAGCAATGAAAGGCAAATATTACCGGTTGAGTTCGGCTTTCGGAGGGTCCGGGATAATCTGGTCTCGCACAGCGGCAGTCAGTGAGTGTAGGAGGAGGAAAACTGTCACCTTGTATTTTATAAGCTCAGCGCCTACGTCCTAAACGCCCATTGGTCACAGAGAACAACCCCTCATTCATAATTGGCCCATCGTCACGTTACGTCCTTAACTCTAGCCTATCGGATAGAGCTTTGTTGAACTGCAATCAATTAGACTGGCCGGAGGCTTATGTAGGCGGGACCAAAGGTACTTTGATCAATGCTATTGGACAGTGTTGCCGGGAAAGACGAGTTTATGAGAAACGACCTTTCAAAGCACATCCAGTGTCCTATGTAGCAATTGGTCAGTCAATAGGAAGTCTAGCCTTTTGTAAATGCAGTGTTGATTACCTCCAGTCTACACACTGTCAGAAGACCATCAATTCTGCTATTTTGGAAAATGTCATACATGCACAATTTGTTACTAAATGAGTCAATGACAGAGGGTATCCATAAAGTTAGAACATGTTTTGCATTAACAAGCTACACAATTATATAGGCCTAGCCTAATGCATTCTCAAAATTTTGTTTAAATCTGATTATCATTTAATTAGAACATGCCTTAGAGGAGACAGACAACAATATTGACAATATTCTCGACCAGTTTAATGAATGGGCCTACATTATTACCAGGGTATTAAAGCTGGGGTGGAGGATTTGGGGAGAATCCAAATACCTCAACCGCTCCACTTGTTCTCTTTGGTCCCTCCCCTATGGTCCCTCCCTGACATGGTCTACACACCAACAGAGTCGTGCCAATGTGAATGGACAGTCCCAACAGCAAATAAGAACAGAGAATCGGAGCCTCGCTCTGATTGGTCAAAGTGTCAGCTCATGTTAAATGTTCAGTAAGCGGAATGGTCAGTTTAGCTAACTTCCTGTCAGTGACTGCAGTTAGCAGTCCCCTCCCTCATCCCCACGTCACCACATTAATGCACTGCGGTCTTCAAACAGCGAGTTATCTAGCACCATCTCAGATAAGTGTGATAAAACATGATAAAAACCATCAAACCAGACATTGGGAGGAATTTTTACCTGCTCCGCCATTGTAGGCGCATAAACATTCACCCATCTGTCCTCTGGTGTGCACTGGCAGTGAGACCATGGAGTGTATTATATATGAGTGAGACGGGTGTCGGTTTGTAGTGTTCTCTCTTGTGATTAGATATTAATTTTGGGATCCCCGAAAAGTTTATTTGCCGGTTACATGCAGAGCAGCTGACTGAGAGATCGGCTTTATGAAAAGCGCACATTATGTAAGTGATCACTGTATGAATAAAGAGCGATTTAACACTTGTATTAACATAAATAAATCACTTACTTCATCTTTAACTTTGACCAATCAGAAATCATATACCCCAGCTTTAAGGCTTCTGTCCAAGCAGAGGATTTTTTGACTCATGTATTGACATAATATTTTATGTTGTATATCTTCTCTTTTTGCTTTAGAAACTGGGACCGGCTCACCTGGGAAGTAGATGAGAGTTTAGCCGAGTGCAGTCGGGTGGCGGTGGCGGACCATAAAGCGAGGCTTAAGGCATGCAGCTCAGAGGTTGTGTCAACTCAAATGCAATGGCAGAAGTATTTCTTTATTGACCAAGTTGTTTTCTGGTATTATTTAGAAGACACTATGGACACATATGTAGGGGGGATATAGGCTGTTTAGTATAGGCCTACAATCCATTCAAAATAGAACAATTAAAAAAGAAAAGCAAATAGCCTACTACTTCAACTACTAACAAGAAACAAGATATATCACCCACAAATCTTTCTTGTTATTTGACTAGGTTAACCTACTTTTAAGTGATCAAATATCCTTAGCAAAACAAAACAAAGGAGGATTAGTATTTTTAGCAATTTCTGAAGTAAGAATTTAACATTGTTGATTTTTGTTGAGATGAACATGATTTACTTTATTATAGGCTATATGATGTCTACAACGTACAAGTAGATGTATTTGCAGTTGTACCATCAGGTTTGAGAAAAAAACATCACAGCTGCCCTGAAGGTGGTAATTTACATTTCTGTAGCACGTGATTATAAGCAACATTGTGCGTAACTGTTTATTGGTCTGTCTTAAGCTTATCAAACAATTGATTGTGGTGTTTCGAAAACTTTTACTTCTTAATCCAGGACTCTCAGTGCAAGCAAGCAGTCTCTTGGTTCTCAAACTACCTCAGTGAGAGGACTCAGTACATTAAACAAGACTGTCTCTTCTCTATTAATTTACCCACCCTCAAGGGTGAGCCACAGGGCTATGTATAACTTAAGGGCCACCATTTTTTTAATAAATTATCTTGATCTAAACTTGTGGAATACTAATTTCCATTTGTATGCTGATGACACAGTTATATTGTGCCGTGCACCAATTCTTATATA
>NC_137220.1:7806071-7811071 GCF_949987685.1 Ammodytes marinus
ACTCAAAGAACCCACATGGAGTCATTGCCAATGCCAGGGGAGGGAGGGGCTAGCTCTGCTCTACAAAACCGAACTTCACTCACTTACCCTACGTTCCAATACCCATACTTTCACCTTTTTGGTATGGTAAAATAACCCAAATAGCATGCTAGTTTCAATTCTAAAAATCTCGACCGAATGTAGTAGGGCATCTGACTGTTTTTAAGCATGCTCACTTTGACAAGAATTGGGACATTCTTTATCTTTTTCAGCAGCGTGTGGATGTTTTTCTTTTTTCATGTGTTTTCTTTAGTTTACAGTTAAAGAGGAGGACAAGGGAACTGTGACTAGCAACACATGTTCAGCTGAACTAACACAAGAGGGTTAGAGCATTAAGAGCAATACTCTAAATCTATTTATCTAAAAGTTATTTAAAAACACGTCATGGCAACAATGTAAGTGGCATTTGAGAGGTGAATGGATTTACCAAGGGCAGTCCTGAGGCTAAAACAACTTACAATATAATGGACCTCAAACAAGATTGTTGCCATTAGAGGACAGTGGATTCCCCCACAGCAAATGTTTTGTAAAGCCCAGCACTAATGCAGACACCATGGCACAAGCAGATTCAACAATTCACAGATGGCTGATAAGTATTTGTTACACTATTAGCACTTTTTTCACTCACACTTTGTGCTTGGTGTTTATCAAAGATCACTATCAGTGTCAGAGCTAGTGAGATTCAAGATTTGAAATGGTTTATTGTCATGTGCACACTAATTACAGTAGCAGTCATTGGCTCCTTTCAACAATACAATACAGAAGAAGAAAATGTTTAATAGAAACACACAAGGGAGGAGATCAACACTTGCAACTCAAATAAACACAACAGTAGTATTTGTAGGACTCCCCCGCACTCTATTGCGGTGGAGCTCTTCTGACAAAAAAAAAACTTCCACCATCTTCCAGATGTTACTCATTTGTTGTGGGATTTCACTTTATGTTCTGTTTGCCTCGCTAGCACAACCCAAACACCCTCTCTCTCTCTCTCCCTCTCTTTCTCTCTCTCTTTCTCTCCCTCATGAACTCAACCACACATTTCCTCTCTCTCCTGCCGGCGATAGTTAAACTTTTAGATCTGCTGTGTAATTGGGTGTTGACACCACATTGCTGGCTCCATTAAGCCTGCTAAATTCATGTTGGCAATCTTACTCAGAACCCGAAATATCTTTTTGCATAATTCACTTTTTTTGCTGTAAAACCACCGTTTTAATTCAGGATTTGTAATGAAAGACACTAAGCATGTTTGGAACGTTGATCTGATCATCACCCTATAATGATGACTACTTATAATAATAATAATAATAATAATAATAACAATAATAATAATAATAATAATAATAATAATAATACATTTTATTTATACAGCACACTTCTCTCACTCAGAGCGCTTTACAAATCATTTATTTTTATCAAATAGTTTGGAAGCTGAATTTTAAAAATTAGTACATTTTCGCCATACATTTCGACTTGAAAAGCCAAATGTCAAACAATGGTTCAGTTCCATCATCAAGTTTCCCATGCTAGTCAGCCAGAAAGTTTACAACCGGACCCTGGAAAAGACCCAGCTCCTATATGGAATGCGGTTCTTTTTAAAGTGATACATTATTTCCTGTGCTTTTCCTGTAATGACATGTGAAAATGTCACAGTATAGACTTTTAAAAAGGTTAATTAAGACGGTTTGGATTGGTTTGATAAGGATTAAATCATCCATGATACTAACACACAAGCGTTTGCTAATTTTGAGTTATCTATAATAAATAACTTGCTATATGGACACTTTTCCTAAACCAGTTAGTTGGTGTTTTTCTTTGCGACCGATTTGGATGGGTAACCTGTTCTGTGAGACTCCCCGCAGGTTTGGTTTCACAACAGGCTCATTAAACTGGAAGGACAATTATTTGCTCAGCTAATTTATGCATCACTGAGTGGCCGGCTCACCTGGGAACAAGCACAAGGTGAAATGTTACATGCTGATTGTTTGTACCAGTCTCGTAATTACTTGAAATTAATTTCAAGACTTTCATGGCTCTTCCTGTTGTTATATAGAGACAAGGGGCAGTGCTCAGTCAGTTTCACTTTTAGCTTAAGTGCTAATTGCGGTACATGGGTTACAGTTATGAAATAGATCGACTCTGCAACTTCCTGGGATCTCGGTTGTCTATCATCTGCTATGGCACAGCACACAACCTTCAATGTAATATCAATTGTAAACAGTAACATATATGGTACATCTTCTCATCAAATTCCCTGCAAGGAAGTGAATAAGTGTATCAAACTTAAACCTTTGAACAATTACTTGCAACACAAGACACATTCTTCTGAGATGGAGTCAAACACAAGCAGCTGTTTGCAGAGCTGAGGACTTCCAAAATGGCCACCAGGCAGTAAGGGCACAATCACACTACTAGACCATCTTTACCGTGCCCAAGTGCGTTTTCCCCCTAAAGTCTAGTACAATTGACCAGTGTGAATGCTCCGCTCCGTACTCGATCGCTCCAAATCCCACACCCCCGCACATATAGACTTGGTGATGTAGGGCAAGAAAAAGCAATGGTGCCTCGGTCTGGATCTTTAGGAGCAGTGTGAGTACAGGCCAGCAGGGGAGTGGGGAGGGGAGGATGGGCAATCGTGCTTGGCTAAGTGATGTCACATGAAAGGACCTTATTCACTACTTACCTGTCTTCATCCCACCTGAGCCAGTCTGTCTTCCCTCTCTACTTAAAGCCTTACATGATTATAGCACATTATGATCCTAGCACTAGCTTCTGTTAGCCCCGCCATGCTAAGCGCAGCTGTTCTCACCTGTAATTAACCCTTCTACTTATTGTCCCACATATATTCCACACAGCCCGAGTAAGAGCCTATTCTTGTTGTCATGGTGAACACCTGTCCAGGTGAGTTGGATATCAGTGCAGGGTTTCCCAAGATTTAAAGGAACACAACACCTGCTGGCCTAATATCAGCAGAAGGGACAAGACTGTGCTGTCATTCCAACTCTTCTGGCAGTATAGGCTATTGCTCCAACTGTATTCACAAGAGCATTACGACTTCTAACTGGATCTGGAATTAATTCCTTTCAAGAACATGGATTACCCCACAAAACCTCTAATAGATCATAGGCTTCAGTTACAGCTTTGTTTTGATTCTATAAACCTTATATGGAATCGTCCATGAAGAATAACTGTTGCATTGTAAAAGCCCTCACAATGACCACACACATTTTATGATTCATATTCTTATTTGTTCATACTCCAACTTTTACTACCATTCAACCATAAGTCTTTGTAATGTGCATCAGTGTTCTCATGCAGTTTTTGTGTTGTGAGAACCATAAACTAAGGTATAGGCCTGACACATATCCAATGCACTGCTGTTGAGGAGCGTGGTCTGTTAGAAAATGGCCCCTTGTTACAAAATGCTGGCATTGCTTGTTAATTTGATTGAATAAACACAATATCTTTAATGCATCATTATTACAATGGCAAATCATTTCACATTAGACCTTCTGCTGAATAGAAGACAAACATTAAAAAGGCTCTAACAATCAACAAAAGTAGTAGTGATACTTCTTCACAATGACAATATTAACATGTGATTTGTTTAGCATATACAATCTTTTCCATCCTAGTTTAGCCTGTTAGCTCGCCAACATTTAGTGTATTAACACAGAGCACAAAGTACAGCTGAGAATCATGGGAATCAGTTCTGCATTCAGGTATTTGGTCCAACTAACTTCGCAGTGGAGTTGGAATATTATGATTATTCAGTCAGACATAGCAATGGCATTTATCGTGACAAAATAAAAAAAAAATCTAACTTTGTTATTCGCCATTAAAAAAAAGAAAAAGCAATAGCGTCGAGCAGCAGTGTGCATGCAGCTCCTGTGTCCGGCTCATGTCTTTAATAGGAATCACCAGCCAACAGACTGATTGACTTTTCTGTCAAAAACATTTTTTACGGCCTCTGCAGCATTTACAAGACTAGAGCTGCTACAGTCGGTGAGGGCTGTTACACCAAATAACAAGCACAATGCATGAGCAAAGAGGACTGTGCATGCATTTAAACATATATTCAAACAAGTAGAAACATTCGGCACATTTAAAGAAGAGATACACCTGGATCCCACAATATCTCCATCTTTATTTTCTCACTCTGTATTTCACACACACACACACACACGCACACACACACACACACACACACACACACACACACACACACACACACACACACACACACACACACACACACACTCACGCACGCACGCACGCACGCACGCACACACACACACACACACACACACACACACACACACACACACACACACACACACACACACACACACACACGTCAATTTCAATCAGTTTATTGCTTCAGTGTAAGGTTTTTGTTCTGATTGTAAAACTCCATCAGAGCACAGAGCACTACAACTATACATACTCAGCAGTGTAACAGAACGTTTGTTGAGCAATGTAATCCCATCTGCGACAAAAGTTGGATTTCCATTTATGGACAAACGTTGTGCTGAATAGGCTTTAATGTACATAAAATGTATTTGATTTTATGTCAGCCATTATCTTTTTGGGTGTGATCACCAGCTGTTGATCTGCATGTGAATATTGCTACTGACATTATGAAGCATGATATGATAAAATGTTGTTTAGAAACTCCTCTCTTTGATAGGTCAGTCATAGGAATTCTAAATTGTAGTCTTTTACTTGCTTTATCATCCTTGCCCTACAGCCCTTGATTAAACAGGTGTTGTATAAAATAACTATTAATCATACAGCAACAGATTTAAATATATCTCCAATCCATCTGCCCTTTGGGTCACATGAAGGCTATCATTCCATTTTAATAATCTTATTTAATTAACACCAACATGGCGAGAGTGTGTATACACCCAACTCCACTATCAGGGTTCAGAGCACCCCCCTTCTGTTGTACTCAAAGGTTG
>NC_137220.1:7816071-7866071 GCF_949987685.1 Ammodytes marinus
ATGCAGGCTACAGGCAGAAAATCATCACAGAGAACATTTTGGAATGAGACCTTTTAATGAAGGACACAGCCGTTAGACAGACATGTAGAGAAGTAACTGACCCTGTTTTACAGTCCCCATACTGCCAGAAAAATATATAGTTTTTTCCCAAAACATGCATGTAAAATGCAGTATGCCAAAAATACCAGAATACCATAATACAATAAATTGCATTTTGTATTACGCAAACCAGCATACTAAATAGTATGTAGTATAGTAAAGACAAGTATGTGATTTGGAACGCAGGGCATGTGTCCTACAAAATGTCTTCTTTCTAAGTTCCTTGGTGCAACTTGACCAAACATACAGGTTGTTTGTATGTAGTGTCTGAGGCCTTGGGTATAATGCTAGCACCAAGACAAAGCCTGCCTCTGTTCTGCATTCTTTTAACGGATCACTTAACAACTGGTTTAATGCTAGAGCAAAGGAGCCAGTAACATATCAGGATTGTTTTACAGTAAGCAATGACACAGAGATCGCCATAGAGATGATAGAAGACACGCCCTGTGATAAGGAACACCATGTATTTCATTATCTGTTGTTAAAAAAACATGGATTGTGTTCTTTGATGTGTCAATGTGCTTCTCCCCAGTCGGGCTAGCTTTTCCCCTCTGCTTCCATTTTTGATGCTAAACTAAGCTAACTATTTCCTGACTCCAGCCCTGTACTTAACACATATACATCGCCCTCTGCAAGCAAACCTATAGTATATCCCAAAATATTCAACCATTCCTTTAATTTATAGATTAAGTTGTACTCGTTAGTTTGAATGTGTTCTCTCTACTCTACTCTCCTTACCAGAAAACTATCTCAGTGAATTCAGCTTTAAACTTTACAGTTGTACACATAAATAAAAGCAGTAGTCATTTGTGTTACAAAGAATGAAAAAGCAGATCCAAATCCATAATATGTACATTAAAAGTCACTTGGTGCAATTGTGCTTGATTACAGTAGGCTGCTGCTCCAAAATGTCCCAATGCATTGTTTGTGTCTTTGCACTCAATGTCAGCAGGGTCTCTTCAAAACATCACTGGTTAGACAAAAATCTCAGAAAACAACCATGTCCGCGGTGAAAATGGACAAATCTGAAGAAGTAGAAGGTATTTGGTTTAAGGTAAAGTGCGAAATCCTCTAACAGCCAATCATTGTGAAGAGCTGACAACCAGCTCTTAGTGTGGAAGTGGAATTGAAGGCAGTGAGTCAGAAATTTAAAAATAACTATTGTGACATCATAGCAGCGAAACACAGTGTAGCCCGCTGATTAATTCAATGAAGAGGAAAAAACCCACACGATAAACGGAGAGATGCACTCCAACAGTGCAGTGTGTAGCTCTACCCTTTTGGAACCCTTTAGGCGGCTTGGTACCCCATCAAAAGGGTCACAAAAATAGGGTACCCTTCCCAACGTTTGACAGTGGACACGCAAATAAATGCGTGCCAAACCGAAACCGCACCGCTTGGTTGAAACACGGCTCTAGTGAGTATACTTGTGATAGCTGCCAGCAGAGGGATGGCTTTGGAGAGTATTGCAAATGTAAATAAAACCCTAACTTTTTAATGATCTTGATCAAAAACATTTTTCCATACATACAGTTTATCTGTGTCTTTTTCAGAGTCATTTCTTAAGTCAGGCCTGTGTGAGTGATGTAAAAACTTAACACAGGTTCCATGAGTCAGGGGAGCTAACAATAGCACTCTACAGTCATGTTAGACATTTCGTTTTTGTCTTCTTTTTTACACGATCTCTTGCCTATGCTCCAGAGCGGCAGGCTGGATGTTGGCCTTTGGACTGCGGGGCTGGCTGCCTCCATGCAGGGCCTGGTGGCCCCGGGGGGCTTTGAGCAGGTGTTCTGGTCCCCAGTGCAGGCACAGGGGGCAGGGGCATGAGGCTGGGTGGTGCACCATGCCGCTGGAGGGGTAGAGGGCTCTGTGGTGGTGGTATGGGGAGAGGCTTAGAGCATCCAGGCTCCTCAGGGGGGATGCGTAGGGACTGTGGGCCTGGGCCGAGGACAGGGACAGGGGGTAGTGGTGGTGGTGGTGGTGGAGGGGCAGGCCTGGTATGAAGGGGTAAGGCAGAGTGGAGCAGGGGGAGGCTCGACCCAGCAGCAGAGCCCCCAGAGGGTCCACCAGACCACGGGGCCACGCCAACGAGTGTCTCTGACGCTTGTCCTTCATCCTACGGTTCTGGAACCACACCTGGACAGAGAGAGGGAGAGGGAGGGAGGGTTGTTTTAATGTGAGTTAACAACTGGCAAAGTTACATGATGATATCTATAACTTGATATCTGCAATGTCTCGACTTATCGCGACAATAACACAATAAGATCATCAACATGTTCATGGCACAATTATAATCCATGTTGACCTCCTGCAAAACCATAGGATTATTTGATATATTTTAGCATGACATTTCCTATTATATTTTGGTTTTGGAAAATTACAGTATAACCATTTATTATTATTTTCCTTTAAATATAACAAATGCCATTATCTTCTTGAAAATAAAAATAAATAATGAAAAAATTCAAATAAAGAAATAATAATATTACGGGTAAATTAATCAGTCAAAAAAACATATTTTTGTGAGACTCCAGAGTATACTTAAGAGTTTTTTAATTTCACTGTAAAATCACACAAATAAAACACTCACTATTTTACGGTCTCGAACAAAACCATTTTTCCATACATGCAGTCAGGCCTGTGTGAGTGAAAACTCAAGAAAGGTTCTATGATCAAGTAACAGTAGCACTCTACAGTCATTGCCTTGGTAACACTTTACAATATGGGTACATTAATTCACTGCTTAGTAAATGCATACTAAACATCAACTCATCATTAACTAACCGTTAATAAATGCTTAGGTAATGCTTTATGTCTGAATTGTGCTATATAAATAAACTCGCCTTGCCTTAATAAGTATTAACTAACGGTCAATAATAGCATTAACTAAGCATTAATTAACAGTTGATTAATGTACCCTATTTGTAAAGTGTGTAACCCATGAACATTACTGGACCATGAACCAAACCACATGTTAATCCGAAGAGCCGGCTAAACAATGTGTTTATAGAATGCCATGGGTATAACACACTGCAGCAGGGACATCTCCACCTTCTTAATGGTTTATATCACACACTGACATGTTGCCTTTCTGCCTGCCTGCCTGCCTGCCTGCCTGTCTGTCTGTCTGTCTGTCTGTCTGTCTGTCTGTCTGTCTGTCTGTCTGTCTGTCTGTCTGTCTGTCTGTCTGTCTGTCTGTCTGTCTGTCTGTCTGTCTGTCTGTCTGTCTGTCTGTCTGTCTGTCTGTCTGTCCACTCCTCCACCATTTTAACCAGCTCATAGAATCTCCCGGAAGGCTGTGTACCTAAAACGTCAGGTGGCAGCGTTTACAAGGCCTCGCCCTTGCATTCCTGCTCCGTCATAAAAGACCCTCCAGTAGTGGGCAGAGAGGTGGGTCATATTTACTGCATATTAAAGCTGCTGCACTGGACCGGTGGGGCCTCTGCCTCCAATGTTAGACACCGCTAAACCTGTCACTACTCAATCTACCGTGCTGACTGAAATGACAAGTAATGGGGGGAGTGAGATGAGCAGCTGTCTGTGAGTCTTAGCTTCCGTTTTTATTTTTTCAATTTAAAAAATAAATAAAACAAAGACACAAACACACAATACACTAACTACAACCAAAACAAAAATCAAGAAAAAAACAAAGATATAATAGTAAACATGGCATGGTATTAAATAAATAACTTAAATAAAAATGCAAACAGCAGCAGACCACATGAATCAAGCAGTTAGGTATCTTCCAACAATGTCAAAAACTTTGGCTTCCTGTTTTGAAGGGCATTTAGTTTAGCTTATAGCATAAAGACTGAAAGCTGGGCTACACAGCTAGCATGGCTGTGTCCAGAGTTCAAAACTACACATTCTACCATCTTCAAAGCTCACTGACTAACACCTTGAGTCTTGTTTTGTTCAATCCGTACAGAAACACAAATGTAAAAATGATCATGTGCTTTTCAGAGATGCTTTTCAGAAGCATTGTGCACATGGACAAATCCACACCGGCAGTTTTAGTTTTGTGATTTATAAAACCAGACACAACATGTTAAAGGAATTGAAACTTGAAAACGTATCAGCCTCCTTGCAAAGAGAAATAGATGAGAGAGGTTGTTAATCATAGCAAACAGCACCGGACCTCTAACTAAAATCAACAATGTGAATGTTTCGGGGCCACTATGTGCAGGATCATGGCCGGGGCCACTTGAAAGGCAAAGATTGGACACTCTACCTCTCAAACTGATATTGAAACCATCATTTCAACTCTTTTTAAGGACATCTGAGAGTGTACTTACTGTATGTCCATATAAGCTGAATGTAAGCCTTAGAAGAAATGTAAGCAGGACAACAACAGTACAATGGAATATACATAAAGTACAATAATGTAATATTAATATGAAAGGTATTGAATAATATTGCTGTATTGCCTAGCAAATGATGTAAACAGTTGACTTTGAAATGTATCTATTAAGATATATTTTTAGAGTCTTGAGTCATTGAGTCTTGAGCCAGACTACATAATCTAATTTGTATCATTTCCAGTACATTTTAGTGAGGAGCCCCTATTGACTGGGCCACCACAGTTCCTCCGTCTCAGGAGAACACAGTGCTGGGATATGAAGTGAACCCTTTTTGTTGTGTGGATGGAGCTTTCCAACATCTGTCTGACATAATAGAATAGGGCCAGCTCCTTTCGCATGGCTGTAATACGCCATAAACTGGATTTTACTCATTAATGTAAATTAACATTCATTTGGTGTGATTTAACCCTGGTGATACGAGTACCTTGATGGTTGTCTCCGGTAAGTTGAGCGCGGTGGCCAGCTCACAGCGGCGGGCCCGGGACACGTAGCTCTCCTTGCCGTACTCCTGCTCCAGACGGGACAGCTGCTCGCGAGTGAACGCGGTGCGGTGCCGCCGGCTGTGGTCCAGCAGCGCGCTGCGCAGGCACGAGCCAGGGGTCTGCTGCTCTGCGGCCGCAGCCACCGGCGTCTGTCTGCCCTCCGCCACTGAAATAACACACACACACACACACACACACACACACACACACACACACACACACACACACACACACACACACACACACACACACACACACACACACACACACACACACACACACACACACACACACACACACACACACAACAACAACTTACTATGGCGCACGTGGGATGCTTTAAATGAAGGCATTTAATTTGATGCAACTGTTAATGATGTCCAAATAGTAAGAAAAACCAACTCAGACACAAGACAGTGCAGTAGGCTATGTCATGTGCCTATTATAAATAGCCTGCAATAGAGATGCAATTTTGCCACGGAGTAGATCAAGAAAAATGGATACTTTAACGTGGAGTACACGTTCAGTCAACCTCTGCGCAAAAAGACGCTGTGAGTATCGGTCCCCTTGAACAAGCCCCCTGCGTCTGATTACAAACTTTGTTACTTTAGTTACTTTGTTACTTATGTCTTGGTCTCATTTTACTTGTTAGTGATGACATATTTGATGCTTCAGTAAATGTCACAGTAGGCCGAGGCTACTCCTGTGCCACAGCTGTAACACCTGGTTCAATCCAACAATTGTCATATAATGTCTATGTCTGCGATTGGTGTTGACAGTACCTTTTCACATGCAACCCAAGTCAGTGTATTAAGACTTTTATAACAGAACTATGGTGTCACTGTAGAATAGCTTTAGGCCTACTGTCCATATATTTCTCTGTGTCTAACTTTCAAACAATCATATGGAATACAACCTTTCATTTAGGCTTACAACTGTAATCGTTTAACGTCACTTATAATTGAGAAATAAACTATTTCATG
This sequence comes from Ammodytes marinus, assembly GCF_949987685.1. Classification (NCBI taxonomy): domain Eukaryota; kingdom Metazoa; phylum Chordata; class Actinopteri; order Uranoscopiformes; family Ammodytidae; genus Ammodytes; species Ammodytes marinus. The sequence goes on from NC_137220.1 coordinate 7,821,997, forward strand.
TCTTATGAGCTAGTTATTGTATTACCAATGATATAGTCTATGGTGCTTTAGGTCACATGATATTACATGTCTAAATTGTGGCAATGGTAAGAGTAAGCCTGCTTTAATAATGATCAGAAAAAAAACAATGTTAACAAAACGTTATGGTTAATCATATGGACATTTTGCATTCGTGTTTTTTTTTGTTGCAATTTACGTTTTATATTAATTTGACATGAATTATCATAACAATGCTGATCTCAGTTGTTATTTCTATTCATGTTCCTTAACTTTTTGCAGCACTTGTTGCCTCCAAAGAAGAAAATGAATAAATACAATGACATGTAGGCCTATACTTACGCATCAGGCTGTTTTCTGTGACAAATGTTTAAAAAAATCCCTCCTTTGTATTGTCTGTTCTTCAGGTCAGATATATATCCCTCCTGTCCTCTGCGTGCAAACTTCTCTCCTTGTCCGTCTCAAGTGAAGCGCCCACACTTCACCAACATTACCCCCGGGTGTGAGTGTGGACAGTCCGGGGAAGATGAGTCGTGGTTTTGTCCCTCCTCCTCCAGACATGGGCCGTGATGAGCGCGTTGTAGAGCAGCGCGGCGCCGCGGCCCGCAGAGGTGTTAAAGGTGTTACGGGGATAGAGCCCCTTTGGTCTGCGTCTCCGCCTTTGTACTTTTTGTTATGTAGAATTAAAGACGCGTAGGGCAGAGACAGCAAGCCCAGACGACGCATTGTTCTCCGCCGTTTGATGTTGGCGTGGTTTTGGAAGTCAATCATTACTGGCCCTAATGGTCGGTGTAGGTGTAGGTGGAGGTGGAGAGGAATAGTTCATCAAAATAATATTATGGCTATGAGTATGACTGTCTGTCGGCATTATCATTTATTGCACTAACCAGGAGCCCATTTTTTCTGCCTCACTTTTGCATCCAATATTGTATTAATCCTGTTATTCTTAGAACGTGATATGATGCCTTTTATACATGATCGAAAACAGATTAATCTTAAAACATTGTTTTCGTTTTCAGGCTACCTCAATATAGCCCCACTGAAATATAAATTAAGTAAACTAGACCAAGTATTTCTTTTAATACGAAAAACCAACAAGCAACTGTTGTCTTTATTTTTTCACCAAGGGTGATCTGAAGACATTTTGGGTTCTCTTTTGGGTTTGATCAGGCGTTGAAATAATAACCAGTTACAGTGATTAATTGAGCTTTATATAGCGTAATAGCAGTGCAGTAATGGGCTATCAGTCCAAATGTGATCCTGTAAGTGTAACTCCTCGCCCCGCAGACAGAAGCTGACCCTTGAACCAGTGTTTTGGAGTTTATTACGGCTATAATCTGCGCTGATTGTTAATCCGGCGGCCCAGGTGATGATAAAGAGGAGGCGGAGGACGGAGACAGACAGACGCCAGGTAGGCAGGGTGGAGTCACTGTTACAGACAGGAAATGTATCGTAAATGTCGTAGATGTATTGTAACAACATTGCAGGTATAACCCCATTGAGTCTGTCCGCCTGTATGTTGCCAAATTGTGCAATCATTAACACTGTTTGATTTTGAAATAGCATTACAAACTGCTGTTATAGTTTGCTCTGTTTAAATCGTTTATTATTTAATAAAACCCACACTTTTACTTCCTTACTGTCCTATATAGACCCCATTGCTGTGTTGTTAAAATACTGATCATAATACAAGGAGATGTTTCCACTTACTTTTTGTCATATATGTTTTTTTATTTTATTTTAAAAATGTATATAAACCCAGCATGTAGAAAAGTATTTAAGTTACCCTTCCCCCGGGCTTTCACCACATAGACTGCACAATTAAAGCTGATACATTTTTGACCAGAAATATTATATAATAAAAGGTACATAAAAGATCATAAAGGGTCGTTACACAAAATAACATTATGTATTGTACGTTTTATATACAGTGAGAGATACACAGAGATACACATTACTTGAGTACGAGTATGAGGTACCTACTATAGTTACAAGTCACAAGTTATAGTTACAAGTCACCTATTACAATACAACTTAATTAAAAGTATGATCATTTCAAGAGTATTTAGCTTGTATGGAATTTGTAATGCTCAAACGTGCACTATAGGTGGAGGAAGAATTCAGATGCATACTTAAGAAAAAGTACAAATTATAACAGTTTCTCTTTAGCACATCGACCTTTGGCAAAGCTGTTTGGTTTGCTTGTAAAACTCTTTTCTCTCCATGGAGATCTCATCTAGAATTGAGCGTATAGCAATAGTGGACATGTGCACTACTGTCATAATTTGCCCTTTGATGATTTAATAATAATAATATTAATAATAATAATATATTTACTACATAAGCATTGTCCCTTGTGTGTGTGTGTTCAATTTTATATTCTATATTTTTTCCATATCCAATGTAAATGTGCTCTGAGTAGGTAAAGGGCCCCGCATCTTGTTGATGGGCACTGGACATCAGTGTACAGTAGCTTGCTTGCTGACCCCTAAATAAATAATTCCAAAGTCAGTTTTTTTCTGTTTGTAATGGAGACTGGAACAATCTGGAAATGGATTCCATGTGATCAACATATTGGTGGTTGGACTTGAGTTTTGAAGTCACAGTATAAAGGATGTGAGGCTGTGATTCAAAGTGATAACGTGTCTTGTTCTGTGATCAAACACACTCTTCTTCTCCATATCCATATTTAAGGAGCGCTGCACATGTTTCATTGCTTCTGAAGCCAACATGTGTCTAACATATGTAACTAGACTGCACGTGTTGCTGTAATGCTTAAAGATCTGACATAACATATTATGTGTGTTGTCCCCAAGTACACCCACATACTGAACGGGTTAAGAAAATACATCCTAAATGACAAATGCTGTGGTTTTCCTTGTGAAGGAGACTTACCAATGTTGTGTGTGACTGAATCTATTGTTCTCACAGGTGAAAGGGCCTAATGGGCTGGCATGTGTGTTGCCATTCTTGGGACATTTGGGTACAGTGAATTGACTTTTATTATCTAGATTGACTGCAGTTGAGCTGTTTCATTCATTGTGTGTTTCGTAACCCCCCACACCTTGCCCCCCAAATCAGTTCAGGGGCCTGACAGTGGCCTCAGACAAGCACTGTGGACTACAGACTGATGGGGGAGATAACAAACACATGTCATGCAGAAGAAAACAGACACGTTTTGAGCACATATTTGTATCAGCGTCATTGGAGATTTTCTTGACAGTTTTCAATTCAATCTCAGTAGTACCATGTTTTTTTTGTGTTGTAATACTTTCCATTGTTTCCTGTCTCACTCGGCCAAAACATGTTATCCCAAATATCCGTCAAGTTTTGATGAAATGATCAAAGAACACTGTTTTATCTGTCAAATGGCTATTGAATCAGCTTATCACCGCACTCTGGTATTTTGACATCCATACTCAGTCTGCCCTGCAGTGATCACACTTACTGAGTAGCCAAGATATTGTTCATTTATAGATTTGTTTGCCTTTGGTAATTCCACTTTCTATCAACGTGTGTTTACTTCTTCTACTTTTGACCAGCATGTTCTCCAATTTGTTGCAAACCTTTGTCACTCTATGGGGACTTTCACAATGACAATATGTTAAAACACGTGTTGCTACATGGTGCATCAGGATAGATGAAGAAGATTAAAGGCTTATCAATTGCTTGCACACAATGCAGCGTTATGTATTTGACCATTTTGTCATTCTGGATAGTTTAAAGGCCTACTTCACCGGTTTGAATATGAAGGTGTATTGAATTCTGAGATCCTATGTAGTATAAATGTGCAAACTTTTTTAAAATCGGTTCATCCTAGCCTGAGAAAAGGCAGAAAGAGTGTTTTTTTAACCCTATATTTCTCTTTCTCATGACATCAGAAAGAGAAATATAGGGTTAAAAAAAAACTTACTTTGTAAATATTACTGTGATGTCTTTTACTGTGACATCACAGTAATATTTACAAAGTACGTTTTTTTTAACCCTATATTTCTCTTTCTGTGATGTCACGAGAAAGAGAAATATAGGGTTAAAAAAACACTCTTTCTGCCTTTTCTCAGGCTAGGATGAACCGATTTTAATTTTTTTGCACATTTACACTACATAGGATCTCAGAATTCAATACACCTTCATATTCAAACCGGTGAAGTAGGCCTTTAAGGTACTCTAATCCATTTACTGTATGTACAGTATGCTACCAATGGACCAAATATCATTAGAATAAATCAGATAGTTACGGGAAAGCTGTCACTTGAAGTGTAAACCCCTCAGAGGAATTAGCACCATCTCAGCTGTTCAGTTGAGTTCCTCAGAGAGTTGTAATGTATTTCAGCTCCTTGTTTAGTTAAAATGTTCCTCACGCTCACAGCTCTGATAGGCTCACACAGCTGTTCTTAGGGAACACGCTCATAAACACACTGTACACTGGCTGCTCAGCACAAACTGCTTTCAGACACAGCCAACACAGTGAAAGACCAGCTGAATGAATATTGGACTCCCATTCATTGGGTGGATACATATAGGATTTCAAATAAATACATTGTTGCTCTGTGTTCTAGCTGGTTTGACACAGGTCAATAATGCGGGGTGCCACTTTCTGTAGTTTGTCCATGAGTATGAGAAATGTATCTTCCAAAAGTGCTTTTAATGTAGCCTACTCTCAGGCCCTGTTCTCACGGCAACACGAAACGGTGCAAACGCGGAAAAATTCCTGCGGTTGCACTATATCATGTCCATGAAAACAGCAAACGCAGGCATGAAACCGCAAGTTTTTGAGATCTACTCCGAGGGAGGATTTTTTGGAAAACAACGGTTTTGGTTTCATGTGAACACCGAAAACATTTCCCCTGGTAACGCTGACGTCACGGCTCCACTTCACGTATGCATAGTCTATAACATTTGCTGTCAATACCCACACGCGAGTTATAAAGTTAGAAGACAATTAACGTGCAGGGCTTAAATAGGCCTATAACACTCGCCAATTTAGTCTGTAGTCTATTAGTAAGTTATTGATACCATGCACCCGCCACTTTGTCTGGGGAAAGATTTGTGCTCTGCCGCTTTTTCTAGCAAAATAAACTTGTGTACACGGCTCTCTCTACATTAAAAAACATTATCCATAGTTCAGCGCGCAGCGGTTAAGTTACTGTTCAACAAAAGGAGCATTAAGGTTATGGCTTCACAGTAAAAGCATTTCACTGGCTAAACATTAACAGCATTTCACCGGACAAACGTGAGTTGACTTTTATTTTGAAGTACGCCTAACAGGAAAAGTAGCCGCTCACAAAGCCCCTTCACTATCAGCATGTCTTCTGTTTTCACGAGTTCAATGCGGTGAAATAAGAGGACAGAAAGCTTGTAATTTACAATACTTGTAACCCCAAGCTTACACCAACTGCTTTATGAACGTTAGTGGCATTAATTTTCGGTTTCAGTAAGGTTTTATGCATCAAATTATACCGGAAATGCTATTTACTACTACCTTGTACCGCCCACTGCTGGCCTGGCATGCTTACTACATCGATTTCGTCCCGTTTCCTCTGAAAACATGTGCACAGGTAAAGATGTCAGATAAATTGTGTCTGAACGGGGTTTTTTTTTTAAACCAAAAACGGGAAAACTGACACGTTTTCACCGTGAGAACAGGCCCTCAGTGTCAGCGGCTTTCACATCAATCTATTTAGTTGGCCACTTAGACGTTATTCAGCCTGACCAGCAGCTCCTTCCTGATATGTGATATCCAGTGGAATGAGAAGTTGAGGTACAGTGGCGTCTCCACAGAATCCATAAAGAATAGGTGCTCCTCTTTGCAGAAACTGTCAAAGTTGTACCATATTAATACGACGTATCCACAGCTGTTGTTGTTGTGCTCAAAGCTAGCACCAGCGTTAGCGTGGAGAGCGGCGACACATATATATAGAGGTATACAATGATGTCATGACGTGTATCTTTAGTGCGTGGAAAAGGAAAGCGTTTCTCAATAGGTTCCCAAGTTGAACCAACTGCAAACTGGCACAATAGCACCGGCCTGAACAGGAACCTGGGTCGTGTTGGTGGAAAAAGGGGAATGAGTTCAATAGTCCGTTTCAGTCTTTCCCCACAATCCCAATACAGTTCATTTCAATCTAGTCACAGAGGGAATACAAAACACAACTCAAAAAGTCCACTCTGTGTGATGACACTATAAGTTCCTTTGACATTTCTTAATTTTCATCATTTTTACACTTCTGTTTCTTCAGCATTGTTTTTTCATTTTTCTTTTTCAGCATTGTTTGCAGTTCTAATTAACCATCATTTCCATTGCACATCTCAGCAATCCAGTTAAGACTCTAATGCATATTATATTGAAGTGATGCCCAGATGTCATGTACTGTTTGCTCAATTAAATCTCTGGGCTCTGTCTTAAGAGTCAGTGAAAGCAGCTGTTGCTATGCTCAACAGCAGGGACCACAGAACTGAGAAATACAAACTACTAGAAATGTATTGTTGATTGGTTTTGGTCTTTTACATTTGAACATGTATTCACAGGAGGAAGAAACATAATACTGTATGAACAGCAAACTGCATCAAGAAATATAGAAATACACACTTGTTGCTCAATGACAGTTTGGTTCTTCAGTGAGTGTTCTTTATAACAGGAAAGTGTGATGACTCTATTATACATTTCTCTGTTTTGTGAAGCAAGGACAATCACCTGAGCTCCATACTGAGGTGCAAGGCTCCCTCCTATTGGCTGCTTAGGGAACACAACATCACAGAGACAGAGAGAGAGAGACCTGCCATAACAGGCCTTGTGCACATCCTGTCTGTTAAAGGTGCACAGGGGAGGGGGAGGGGGGATTGGTTTACATTTGCAGAGCCTGTAGTTAGTTTACAAAAACACATTTACTCTACATATAATTCTTAGTATTGAATAATTCTATCATCATTAATCGAAAAAAAAAGTAACTTTTCAGGAAGCTTTCTGACTTCAAACAGTGTTCCAGGGAATCAATTTTCCTGTGAGGAAAGTTTGTTAACTCAGTTATGAGAAATTGCCTTAGAAAATGTTCACCTATGTGATACATTCAAAGTTTCATATTGCACCTTTAATAGAAAAAAGCTGTCCCTCAATAATGGATCCTGATTGGCTGACAGCAGTAGCTTTAGTAACGCCTTATCATATTCTTCATATATGAGTAAGGCAAACTTTTGCTACCCCTTCAGTTTTCTCCTGTAAAAGGATTTTTGTTGGGAAATATTTCTGTAAGCATTTGTTAGCAGGTTATAAGGCCCTTAATAGATGCTTATCAACATTAATAGGTGTTAACAAGACTCTATATAAATGTTAATAATAACACCATAAACATGTTCATAGTGACATTTATAAGAACCTATAAGAAAAACTTTTACTAAGCTTTTTTTTGTGATTAACGTAAAACAACTTTAATATTAATTTATTATATGCTTTTTGCAGCTACTGGATCTAAAGTGAGATCAATGCCTTATTAATGTTAATAAATCCTCTAATGTACTCTTAACTATGTTTTGACAATTCTGGAATAAGAACTACATGTTGTCAAGGTTGATAATATGTGAATGTAAAAAAAATATGTTTAAACGGTGAAGCACACTTTAAGACAACTATTTTGAAAATAATTTCAACCAATGTTTTATTTATATTAAAAAAGCACACACAATAGTGCATTGGAGCACATTAGTCACCTAGTGGTTGCTATGCATGCCACACATGGTGAAATAAATGCATAGTTAAACTGCTGATTAATTAATAATGCAGTTCTTTTTACCAGTGGTAAATGGTAAAATGGACAGCACTTACTTTTCTCCAAAGCACTTTGATTAGTTTGGCTTAGTCACACACACAGTCACACACAAACACACACACACACACACACACACACACACACACACACACACACACACACACACACACACACACACACACACACACACACACACACACACACACACACACACACACACACACACACACACACAACCAGACCCTCCCCTCTTGTCAAATGCTCACCAATGTCAAGTTCAAGGACACAAGCGACAATGGATGCACATTCACCATAGAGGAAGACAATTGCCCGTATCCGAGTTAAGAGCTGGGTTGCTATGGTTGAAATGAATATTGTTATATAATATTTCATGATTTGGCAATAACTGGAATGATCGCCATCGATTGATTTCTTTAAAATAACATTTCAAAAGTTCAGTTGATAGTAATGAAGAGGATTGAAAAAAAATATGTTAAAATAGAGGATGGCGAAGATTGTTGTAAAGGAGAAATACAATGTACATTTTGGAAAAAATATACTTGCATGAAATAAGACATGCTATTTAAGCAAATTAGACAACAATCTCAAATTTGACCTGTGCTTGAAAAATCAATGTGTTTGCCTGCAGTGTTTTGTCTTAAATGAGATAGCTCTTCCAAATAGGTAAGACATGACATACTGTATAATTCAGAAAGTGCGTATGGATGCCAGTGGAGTATTTATGAAGCCATGGTACAGTGTGCCTGCCCTTGTCTCCACCGGTGAACATGAAGGGGACCAGTAGAAACACACTGACTGCACACAGCATCAATTTCTTCAGTTTCACAAGCTGATTTCAGACAGACGTCAGGTACAGCTGCAGGCCTTTAATGAGCCGCAGTAATAATGAAGTATGGGGCTGGCACTGCTGGCTGTGTGTGTGTGTGTGTGTGTGTGTGTGTGTGTGTGTGTGTGTGTGTGTGTGTGTGTGTGCGTGTGTGTGTGTGTGTGTGTGTGAGCTGCATGGAGGTGGAGACACGGCCATGGCACAGCACAGGTTTTTTCACACCGTGGCCTTTTTACCCACAGCTGAGCCATGTTCAAATACTACAGTGGCTCTTACAAATGCAACAGATACAAATTAAAGGTGGAGTCAGCTATTCTGGAGAAAGCTTGTTGTCGAAAACACTTTTCGTCAAAATCAGTGAATATCTCCGCAAGATCCGCTATACCTGTATAAACAAATAGGCTGTGTGAGCTGGTATGTTGCTGGCCCCTTTTTTTCCATACCTGTTTACAGAGCCTAGGCTGTGTATAAACACCAGATTTTTGTTTCTTCTTCTCCGTGCACAGCACAATCATTATGGTCAGGTAGTGGATTGTGAGAAGATATCTACTGATCTTGACAAAAAGGGATTTTCTTCAGAATCGCTGACTCCACTTTTAGGCTGGTAAACTCATACCACACATTACAACTCCACACAGATTGATATTTATCATTTGTATGTAATCTTTTATGTAAAAAGTGTCAAAAATGAACAGCTGATTGGGAAATGTATTTCTCGACCATTTAAAAAAAAACATAAAACTTAAAGCTTTTTGTTCTTTTTTTGTTCACACAGATGAAAATATTCTCCATATGAAGCTTGCTATTATAGGGTTAATTAGTGTTACAGGGCCGGGGGAAAATTCAAGTAAAAGGCACGCTTCATCAGCATGCAAACAGCGAGTAAGTCCAGTCATTAAATACTGTTTGTCATATCATCAGATCAGTGTCTCATACAAGAAAAGTATATTTTACAATAAAACTTACACTTCAGCCATAATGTGAGAGATGACGGTCTCTACCTGGCTGTCTGCATCCTAAAGAAGAGAGGACCCTTTGTAAAGTGTACCACTATTTCACAATGCATGTACATATACATTAAATGTCATATTATTGTTATGGGTGTGACTTCTCCTGTAGTTTTCTGCAAATCAGTATTTAAAAGTTGAAATGTGCTGAACTGGAAGGGGTAAAGCATGTTTCATAACAAGTGTGTTTTGTATCATCTCCTGGGGGTTAGTTGCATACATTTTTATTTGCTTCATGGCCTTTGATTAAGGTATCTACAGTACGCAAAATAGATTGTATCTTTCTTTCTTTCACTAGTATACCCCACAGGTTTACACTTTCACACAATCCATTCCCACCTCCACTGCTGCTGTGTAAATATTCACTTTCATCATTAAACCACCGAGGGAACAAGACGCTCCCTTATTATGTTCCTCTTATAAATCAATTTTTTGTTTTGCAATCTAATTTATATTTATATGGTGTTCCTTATCTCTACACTTTTTATCTGCACTGTGTCCTGGAAGTGCCGATGATGGTCAAGTATTTGATTCTAACATTTGCATTGATATTTTGATTCTAAAACATAACATGTAAAAATATATAGCAAAACATAATGTGATAAATAAACAAGTACCAACAAACACACAGGAGCCTTTCATGATGTTGTAGAGTTTATCTTTTGACTTGTCTCCCTTGACTACCAGTGTTTGAGCTAAGCTAACCTGGATGAACAACCTATGCCCGTTTCAATAGCAAACATGCACACACAGTTTTCTGTCACCCTTTCTTGAGCCGGCCCGGAAAGTGAGGCAAAAAGCTAAACATTTAAAAATGTTGAACTATTACTTTAAGAATTTCATTGCCAGTGACTGCTGCTGTTATTGTTGTGCATATGACAAATAAACCATCTTGAATCTTCAAATCCAATTGTGTGTCTTTGTGGAGCATCTTGAGGTTTTGGTGTCAGTTGCTCTGAATCAAGAGTATGGTGAAATGCTTCTTACCTGAACTGACACTTAGCACTGATTCTCACAAGTCATTATTCTGGCTGAAATCCATTAATGGGCACAGAGGCCAAATTCAACATCTAGCATTTGTTATAAAATAGACCAGAATGCAAAGCAGCTACAGAGGCTTTCAAAGTGTCACAACTGAACAAGTGATGACTTGGACCAAACTCTTGAAAGAAACAAATACTGACTCCACTTTCCAGAAAATAAAAAAACAAACATGGAGATTGTCCCTGAGTTCCAAATCACATACTTTTTCTTTTTACTATACTAGATACTGTACTTTAGTATGCTGGTTTGCATACTGCAAAACGCAATTGGAAGTATTAGGGCATCCGGTAATTTTTTGGCATACTAAATAGTATGGATGTATGGGTATTGGAAAACAGCAGGGTGTATCTGCTGAAGGGATTTGGGAGTTGGTTATTAAGGCCTGGAAACGCTGGGAATATTCTAAACGAGTGGGTATGAAAGCTGTTTGTCAGGATGAAATTTAAATGGAAGATAATAGTAAATATATAGCTTGTAAATTGATAGGAAAAGCATCCGCAATGATGGATCTATTTGTTTCTTTACTGCATTCATTTTTTGTAATGATGTTGTTTGTGGAATTTCTTTTATCTGTCTCATCAAACTTCATTTTGTTTTGTCAGTTGTCTTCTTCTGTTCTGAATGTTTTGTGGTGAGACAACTTTAGCCCAAAGGTTTCATATATTGTAAATTTGTATTCAGGTGCAACACCCGCCGCATGCATTGTTTTGCGCTTTTTTAAGACCACATTTCCCAGATGAAACCAGTATATTGCGTAAACATCGTATAGATAAAAGAAAAAAACACACAGCTAAATAAAACGCTGCGATACATGTTATATTAACATGAACTGACTCAAACTCTAAATTAATAACCTATAGGCCTATACGCCTAATTAACCTAAAGGTTAGAACATAAAATAATAGTCAAATTTCAATGCGGGCTCGTTACTGAATTCTATAAGGTTGTGATTATATTTGAATCCCTTTGCATTTCAACTGTCCTACAATAGCACAACTGTATTTGAAATTGTTAATATTACATTATTATATGTGTTTGTAGGCTATTTAAAATGAGCTTGCCTCCAATTTCCCTTCGAATAATGTTCAATATTTGTAATTGAATTGAATTAAATTGCAGTAGAGTAATTATTATTATTAATATTATGAGGATTATTAGAATGCTATTATTCTTTCATAGAACTACCTAATTCATATTCCATCTTACATTTGTGTTAACGGCTGGCCTGCAATATCGTGTCAGCCCATTCTGCTCAGAAAGAGATTTTAGGATTAGATTTGATGCCGTGATTTCAGATGTCTGAAGAAACGGCTGTGCGGCTTCAATAGGCTACAGTATATTATGCATTTATGAGAATGAAATGATAAGCCGGGGTTACATTAATGCACAGTGCTGTCTTCGTTGTAGGCTACAGATAACAGTGAAACCAAATGTGCTCAAAAAATTGGAAACATTATCAACCATGCAACAGTGGAGATGATCATGGCTGTCAGCGCAATTATTCCTATAGGCAAGTTGTTAATTTATGAGCAGTTATTGTCCAAATTAAAATGTTCCTGCCTGAGTCTTTGGTCACTTTGTAATGGCTTTTCACAGTTTTCTTGTTGCAACTAATTGTGTATTCCAAGTTGGAGGGCAAAGCCAATGTCCGCGCGTACAAGCAAGTCAATAAAGTAAATCATTTTTATTTATTTATATATATAAATAGGCTCACAAGTTCACGGTAGAACATGCAACTAACTTGAAAATTACGTTAATTTAGTTTTATATTGTCCTAATATTTTTTTAATAAAGTTGAACTACAAGAGATGAGGCAGTCTACAGATATATTAGACTGGTGGTTTGAACATAAATAGTTTTTATTGGCAAGCATTGGCTTAAAGAAAGACGAAATTATTATCTGTCTGGAAGTGACATTTCCTGTTTATTTACTTATTAATTTCTGTGGGTGACTATTGGCAATAGTTGAGTTAGTTCGAGTTGGAGCATCATGACATGGTTTTTCATTCATACATCAGTGCTGCTGTTTCTGAGTATTGAGTTGACCATTTGTTACGTCATCAATGCTCATATTTTGAAGACAAATGAATGTTTTCACCTGATGAGTGTGTGTCTATACATTTTGTGTTGAGGCGGATTTCTGTGAGCAAATGATTTACGGAGTAGTGACCGGTCGGGATGTTTGTCCTTATACCGGTTAGACGGGTTATATATTGGACCCTGGTCGGTGCCCATCACTGAGACAGCATGGCGTCTTCCGTGTCATCTGCACGGGAGCACACACACACACACACACACACACACACACACACACACACACACACACACACACACACACACACACACACACACACACACACACACACACACACACACACACACACACACAGTAGAAGCTTCAAGGTGTGCGGTGGCCTTGAACTTGAGCTCATTACATGTGTCTGTCTTTCTGTCTGCACCCTCTCTCTCTTTTCGTGTTAAACTTGACCTTGACCCCCCCTCCCCTCCTTCAGCAGACCACACTATGGGAGAGAGACGGACTGTCTGGGTGGTTTGTGTTTGTGTGTGTGTGTGTGTGTGTGTGTGTGTGCGTGTGTTTACTCTCGCGCGCGGATGTTTGTCTGCAGGCAACGTTGCCTTTAAAACCCTTCATAGACAATTCAATGCAAAGCTTTTTAACTCAGCCGCCACTGGGTGTCAGTTTGGTCTTGAGTGGGCCTATGTTTTAGCTGCTATTATATAATGAGACGGAGAAATAACTCCTCACAGACAAAATATCTTCCCAGAGAATAGAAAACGTAATTCACTCGCCTGCAATATACTTCCCTATATTGTGAGCGTCACTATCAAGCGTCATTTTCTTTCCAACCCCAAACAGCGCCTTACTTACTTATCATAATGCATTTAATTTAATTCAATTGTATTTTACTTCTAACTGGACAATTCCTTCTTGACACTGACAACAGTATAGGGTATTTACTTACTGTGGCAAAATCCATTCCAAAAAGTTGTCACTGAAAATGACGCAAGATGTGTTGTCCCTTTTTTATCTTAATTTGAACAATATGCTGTGGGCTACCTGAAAAAAAAATTACTCAACGAAAATCTAAAAGAAAATCTAAAAATAAATGGAGAATGGTTCATTTCAATGTGACTTTTTTACTTTTTTCTTGTGAAGTTATTCATCATCTTTGAACACTCATCCTGGTTCCTTTACGCAGTGGAAGCGAGAGAACGTGTTGACTAAAGGCCGTTCTCCTCCTCCCCGCCCGCTCCCTCACCTGGATCGGCCTCACAACTCATGACAGCTGCTATAAAGGGCTCCAAAAAAGAGCCGTGACTTGCTTTTTAAAATGAAATATAATGCATAAAAAGAGCATAGAGAAACGTGGAGTTCTCAACACATATGTCCCAAAAGGAAATAGAAAATAGTCACTGACCTTATAGTACGGATTCCCTGCTAACCAAATCAAAAGTGAAATGAAGTCAACAAGGTCAAACACAATTCTATAGCTCAATTTGGAAAACCATTAGCTTAGAACAGCTCAGTTTCAGTTTCAGCATTGGAAACCCATGTTGTGATGCTGTGCGCAAGCTTGCCCAAATCGCAGAGAATGTCCCACTAACGATCTCAAATTTTTCTCAAATAATGTGCAGGCTTTAGTCTTTAAAACATATTTTTTTAAATGCACGCTTCCATTTGAAATTGTATCCAAAAACATGTCGTCTTTTACGCATCACAGTGGCCCAATTGAAACTAGTTTTTGTTAAAAAAAAGAAAGAAACCCTACTGAAAGGATATTTGATGACCATCAGGGTTACGGATGCTGATGCTGCAGTTGCTAACAGTAATGTGTTTACTGTTACGACACCAATGGGTCCTGTTTCTCGCTTATTTAACTCTTTATTAATGTTTCACCGTTTTCATGATCCATAACAACATTTAGAAAAAAAATATGTATAATATATCCTGCCTTAAATTTGTCGTGCGTGAGAAAAGCGTCAGCAGAATTAATTGAAAACTGCATCAGGCGCAGTCTCATACACTCTCCTCGCATACATGCCTAACCAAAGGCAGCCATACGATATGATTACGCAAATAACCTTTCTGAGGTGTAGGCTATTTTGAACAAAAGACACAGTTTCAAATATCAAAACCTCCAAATCCCTTCTATAAAGCCCCTTTAGCTTCCTCTATAGTCAGATGATAGGAGCGGGACATGCTGGACATTCTCCTGCGAGGTTGTGTTTTATTTTATTCTAAATATACTTTTATGAAAACGACAACCCTTTTATTTATGCATTTGGCATAGTTGGTTATACGTCTTTTAGTGTATCCATAATAACTCTGTATAATATGACGCATTTAGACTTCACTTAATTATGGCCTAAACAATATTTCAAATAATCAAACATATAGTGATTTTAAAATACCGTCCATTCTTTTAAATCGTATTTGTTTTTTTTCAATGTCAAAACATGTCCAATCTATTTTACATTACACTTCCTTAAGACAAAAAAATAATAACCATAGTGAACCAGTCAGTGTTTCTGCTTTGGGCAACTCCGTTTGGCGCGCGCTCCCCCATTTATCTTTATGCAAAACACAACATCATGTCTGTTCAAGTGATGTATTCTTTGTTTCTAAACTCACATTGATAATGTCACCTTCCCTTACACGGCGCAGGAGAGCAGAGGCTCTGACATGACGCAGAGGAGAGGAGAAGCGGCTCACGAGGCTCCTGCTCCTCTCGTGCCACTGCTCCAACCTCATAAAAATATATTTTTCTTTGACTGACAATCCCCCAACAAGTCTCTTCTGCTGGCTCTTTTTTTCTCTTGTCCCATCACGTGGTCATCCCGTCTCATCCAATGGGCACACGCCCTCCCTACTCTCCTCGTCCCGGGGGCTTGTTGCGTCAAGGCTGCGGCTTGATGTAACTAGAGGTCCGACCGGTTAACGGGAGTATTTGCCTCCGAGCGAGCGCCGTCACTAACCGGTGCAGCAAGGAACCAGTGCCGCGCGCGTGCAGGTAGATGTGAATTACCTGAGCTGCGAGTGAGAAGGAGAGACAGCGGTCAGTGAAAAAATAAATGCTTTCATTTCACCTCACTCAGCCAATGTAGCAGCTATAGGCACACAGGACTGGACAGAGTGTGAGAGGAACGGCAGCAAACGGAGGCCAGAGCGGGAAAAGGAGCGCCTATGACAGCCTCCCTGCTCCTAAACCCTCGCTGGCCAGCGGACACGGTAATGTTTGTGTATGACAACAACCTGGACGACTTGAACAAGAACATGGAAGGACTGGTGGGTAGTGGCAACTTCGCCGCTAGCCAGTGCCGCAACATTATGGCACATTCAGCTGCCGCCGCTGCTCTGGGCGGTCACCCATCCGGCCTGGTGCACTCCTCGGCGGGCTACTCCACAGTGGACGTGTCTGCTCCAGGCTCCAGCGAGACAGGCTTATCTTCAGGGAAGCAGTGTGCGGCCGGACCCTGTCCGGCGTCCGCCGTGCCACACCAGAGCTCCTCGGCCCCCACCGCCTTACCGTACGGCTACTTTGGTAACGGCTACTACCCGTGCAGGATGGGGCGGGGATCCCTCAAGTCGTGCACCCAGGCTGCCGGCCCCGCGCTTAGCTCACAGTACATGGACACGACGGTGAATTCTGACGAATACTCGAACCACCGGGCCAAAGAATTCGCCTTTTACCACGGCTACCCGAGCCCGTACCAGTCCATGGCCAGCTACCTGGACGTGTCGGTGGTCCAGACTCTGGGCGGCGGGGAGCCGCGTCATGACACGCTGCTCCCCATGGACAGTTACCAGCCCTGGGCTCTGGCTAACGGCTGGGGGGGACAGATGTACTGCAAGGACCAGGGACAAGCCGGGCACCTCTGGAAGTCCGCTCTCGCTGGTAACATACTGCTTTTATTTTACTTTAACCTAACTGTATGCAGCTTTGTAGAATGAGGTGCTAGACAACATTTAGTACTGAGTTATAGGCTAATTGTTATTAGAAATACTTTATCTACTTCCTTTCCTTTTTAAGTAATGTAACGGTATGATTATTATGTTTTGATCATTAAACAAGCTATACAATAATATGACTCCTTTATAGTGGAGCAGTGTGCTTTGCGCAAAGACTTGTGGCTGAAGTCTATAACAGCTCTAACAGCCCCATGGTGTCTGAGGACGATTTGTGCAATTGGTGCGAGAAATAAAAGAAAGTGTCTGTGTTCAGATGATCACAGACACATTAGAGATACACTGTGCATCCTTAACTGTTACTGTAGACTAGGATACTATTAACATTTGCATTTGTTCTGCCTCATCGTGCTCGTTAAGACAAGGCCATTTAGCAATCAAAAGGTCACGTGTTGCCTGGTGCCCAATGACTCGTCTGTTAAGCTGTTAATTAGCTAATAATCAGGTGAATAATGTTCCTATTGTAGGCTATGGTTAACATCTATGTGTCAATTACCAGAACATGTACGAATATAAACAATCAACAAGATGATCCAATTGAATTGGGGTTGTTTTTAGATTCAAGATTCAAACACCTTTATGTATCCCCATATAGGCTAATTCAGTTTCAGTCTTCAAGTCGTCACGGGGCTGTGTGTTCATTTTGGACGAGAGCTCTTTTCCAATCTTTTTTCATTAATTTGCCATTAAATAAATATATATATTTAAAAAAAAAATACAACTAAAAAAAGGGGTACAAAGAGTTTTCCAGATGATCGTCTCTTTCCATGTGCACACACAATTACGCGCTGCACACTCACTGTATCGGAGGACAGAACAAGGCGCTGGGCAGGTTGTACTTATTAGCCGCGTGGCCGTGCTGCTTTGCACACTGCTGCAGACATCCACCATGTTGCCTGTCGGTGTCGCAGGATGGATATCCAATCAGCTCCGAGCATAAAGTAAATGTCCTCTTTATTTAGGCCATAGACACTCAATGCAACACAGCAACCCGTGTGTCTAGTATTACGCTTTCCTGGACACCTACAAGCGTGTCAAGATTCAGGATTCAAGATGGTGTATTTGTCATATTCACAACAATTACAGCAGCAGTCTTTGGCAATGCAATTCGTAAGTCCCAGGCTCCTCTCAACAATGCAATATAGAAACAGAAAAGCACAAGTGAAGAGAGCAACACCTGAGACACAAACACAAAAGTAGTGCAAGGACACAGCAGATAACAAGTGTAGAGATAAGGGGTACCATATAAATAGGTACATTTAGAATGCAAAATAAAATAAAACTTAAAGTAGACGAATTGTACATGGTAATAACAATAAATATAATAACTGTAGTGAGATAGGATATACATGTAATAGAATAATGTTAAATATAACTAAAAAAATATGTATACGCGATGGCCTATGATTGGTTACATTATAACTATGCGTAAACAGACATTTTTAAACAGATGTTTAACAGATGTTTAAAAAATGTCGGTCCCCGTTGTGTGTTTTTGTGTGTCTGTGTGTGTGTATAGCCTCGCTCTCAGCAGCACTCAGCCTGTCCGCCCCTCTCTTTCTCTTTGTCTGCCCCCCCTCTCTCTCTCTCTCTCTCTCTCTCTCTCTCTCTCTCTCTCTCTCTCTCTCTCTATCTCTCTCTCTCTCTCTTCATAACAGATGCGGTGGCGCACCAGCACGACGGCTCCCCGTTCCGCCGCGGCCGTAAGAAGCGCATCCCGTACACCAAGCTGCAGCTGAAGGAACTGGAGAAGGAATACGCGGCGAACAAGTTCATCACCAAGGACAAGCGGAGGAAGATCTCCGCCGCCACCAACCTGTCCGAGCGCCAGATCACCATCTGGTTCCAGAACAGACGCGTCAAGGAGAAGAAGTTTGTCACCAAAGTCAAGCCCAGCAGCGCGCCGTAAGCAGAATGCAGCTTTCCATCCACGCGCATTGGACGATATTATGCGTGCTATACATTGAGAATGAATTGATGGAAAATGACAGAGGATTGGGTGGGAGGGGGGGGGGGGGGGTATAAGAAACTCGGCATGGTACTGCTGCTGGCGGACTGGAACTGTGCGTACTACCCGTGCGCGTCAACAAAAGGAAGAAAAAAAGACGATTTAAAAAAAGACATAAAAAAGGACAAAATAAGACGGGAAAAAAGAAATCACCAAAGCCCTCTGCTAAACCTTCTCCCCACAGAGGCGTCCTGTAAATACATCACCTTCCTGCCTGCTTCGATGTGTAACTGTCTGTCTACTGTGTTTTACTGTGTGTCACTTGTCCGTGCCCTGTAGCCTATAGCCCCCAAAAAGAAACACTATTATTATTATGCTGTTCATAATGTTTATAACGCCTGTAAACCAAGTAATCAAAAGTATAGTGCAACACCTAATAAATTCTTTTAATCCCAAATCTAGCCTCCAATAGGTCTTATATATTGTTTTTTTTAAATGCATCAATAAGTGCACTAGCAACTTTACATTATTGTGCGTATATTTGTTTCTGGTTCGTCTCCTGCGCCAAACTATGCCCATAAAAAATGTGCAAACAAGTACGCATTCAGTTCGTATTCAAAGGGCTGAAAGTTGATAACCCGCAAACCGGACAAACAGAGCACAGGGACTCACGTTACCCAATGCAGTTTCACAGTGTTTATGAGACTATGAATTCATACGGATCAGGCCGCCCATTTGGAACATCACCACAACAATGCTATCCATGTCCTACTATCAACCAGCAGGCGCGTATGGACCCGTGTGAGCCAAACAATCCCCACCAGTGCAATATAAACAATTATTACCCAATTGATAAGCTGTGTATTCACAATTAAATGCACTAGTGGTAAAACAGGACAGTACATACACGCAGCGCGGAGAAGTATACGTGAATAATGACTTTATTTTATTTTTTAAACCCATCATTAATTAAACTAAACACTTCGTGAACCCACTCGCTCTGTGCGTTTTGCTCTCTCACATTTTTGTGTCAGTAATTCACATGATGATATTTAAAGATGACAGGGTTTTAATGTTATGGTTTAAATCTATTGAATTATATTATGAGTCAACAAAACTGGACGTTATTATTGTACGTTCATGTATGATTCCAAACACAACAAACACAAATTTAAAACCTAGCCAAATCATTTATGAGAAGAAAAAAAAGCACAGAACTTTTAGCAACGTGAGAGAGTGGCAAAGAGGAAAGGATAAAACAGAATAATTGCATAGAAACTAGGCTTTCTGTTGTAAAATGCAACTTTACGCACGTCCCGGGAGTGGACAAGAATGGAGACATTAAAGTGCGCTATTGTTTGTGCGTCCTGTGCTTGCTTATCCTTTCAGATAGACAGAGAGAGAGAGAGAGAGAGAGAGAGAGAGAGAGAGAGAGAGAGATAGAGAGAGAGAGAGAGAGAGAGAGAGAGAGAGAGAGAGAGAGAGAGAGAGAGAGAGAGAGAAGCCCTTGACCGTGAGAGTCACACAGTATACAGCCCCGGCCCTCACTCAGGTCTCATGCCCGCGAACATTTACAAAAGCAGAGCGTCTGCTCCTCTGCACACACACACACACACACACACACACACACACACACACACACACACACACACACACACACACACACACACACACACACACACACACACACACACACACACACACACACACAATCTCTCGCGTTCACGGTCATGGCTACAAGTGAGTGAGGGCAAGCGGTGGGTTGTGGGTCAGCAGCAGCAGCAGCCCGGCTCATACATTATAACTTGATTAAATAAACGTCAGCATGTTAGCATGTTGACACCCAAACACAAGGTGAACGCCACCAGATCAGAATCAGAATCGAATTCTTAACTTCAAATTCGACCGAAAAAAAGCTTCTACGGCAACCTACGGAGTCGATTATTCCTCTGAAACACAACCCCTTCTCTATTTTAATATGGAAACATTACGGCAGAAAGCTACACACGCAGTCACATAGTGTTTAGTCCACGAGTTGCGTAGCACACTCTTGGAGCCCTTTCCCTCTGCCCTGACATAGGCTATCACAATAGTTATAATGTGAACACGTCGTCATAATAATTATTATGTTCTTCCGAGTACGTTGAGATGGAATGTTTGCGAGGGGCCAAATGGTCTCAATGGCGAATGAGCGATATGGAAACCACGACACTGTCCAGTTTGGTTTGGAGCGATGGTACAGGGCAAAAGCGGCGCATGAAATACATTTTCTGTTCATATTTTAACACGATTGACTTTGGATAAGCAAAGGGAAACATTTGAAGACATCAGTAGCCTGCTATGTCAAAGGCGTGATCCAGATATTCAATGTTTCACGAGATGCTAAATTCCCCTGCACTGTAGAACATGGATATATAAAATACATAGAAATAACAAGGAAAGAAATCCCGTGCAGAACATTAAAACACTTTATTTTATTTTATTAAATAAACCAAAACAATATTCAACAATATATAATGATTATTGTATTTATAACCTTTTAAACGTGCACTCTGCAGTTTCAGTGGAAGGGGATTTGTTTACATTTGCTGAGCCTGCAGTTAATTTACAAAACATATTTACCCTGCATATAATTCTTGGTATTGAATCATTCTATCATCATACATCACAACAAAATTATTTGGAGGCACCTGGAACCAATCGTAAGACTAGAATATGTTTGTAAACCAAACTATGTGCCCTGCTGCTGTAGCTTTCTAACTTCAAACAGTGTTCCAGGGATCCAATTTTTCTGTAAGTAAGGTTTGTGTATTCAATTATGAGAATATACATATGAAACACGTCACTTCTCGGACTCACCCAAAGTTACATAGTGCACATAATGCTGGCCCGGAAAAACAAACAAAAATGTAACAACTCTTAGCGGTGGATCACTCGGCTCGTGCGTCGATGAAGAACGCAGCTAGCTGCGAGAACTTAAACATCTCAGATACAGTCACGTGTTTACACTCTGTGCTTTTTCCCCTAAACACGACCATTTTTAGCTCTTAAAACTTTCCGTTGCCCCGGGCCGTCTGCAGGCGAAATGTGCATACATGGCGAGTTCAAACTTTGACATTTTAATTGTGTCATGTAGGCCTATATGCACAGATTTTGAATGACGTAGCCTGCTCATGAATGTGACCGTGAATAAAGAATATTAGGATTTGGCTGGAAATATAAATATTGTTTATTGGCCGTGGCGTGGCGGTTAAACAGCGCCAATATAAGGTTTCAGGTTCTTTTTAAAAGTGAAATTAAACTTATAACTGGACATTTAAACAGAGGCTACGGCTACATTATGATGCAAGGGTCAGAAACATCAACAATCCACTGAATAAAGATGGAATAGCTGCATATGAAGATGATAGGAACGCTTAGTTATTGTTTCTAAATGAAATGTAATAAAATAATATTAATTTAAAAAAACACAAAACAGATAATTAGTCTATAAAAATCTGGAATCCGTCATTGCCTCTAGCCTAAATTAAATATAATAAAATAGAGTTCATTTTATCACTTAAAACATAAAAACAGATATATAATTTGAAACAAATCCGGAATCAGTTAATTGTAAAAATTCCTCTTTAGTATTTTTTTTATTTAAAAAAAAAATTGTTCTCTCTCTCTATATATATATCTCTTCCTCTCTCCCTGTGTGTGTGTGTGTGTGTGTGTGTGTGTGTGTGTGTGTTAAACATTAACATTGAACTTGACAAACGGCGGTGTGCTCTGTTAGCCTGTTGACTCTCTTTACTGCGCCGTCTCTGTCTTCCTTTAAAAGCAACAATACTGACGGAAGCCCCGAAGCTCATAAAGCTCATTTTACCCTTTAGTCCAAATACCAGAGTGATGAAAAAGAGGCCGCACCACCCAACTCCTTCATTCTCACACATGCACATATTTTCTATTCATTTTGTTTGCGTGATTCTAGCATTGCATATTTATTTTTATTTAATATAGGCCTAACCATGGGACCAGTAATAATGGAATCTATTTTTGTGTGGCCCAAAGAGGAAATCAGAAATGAATATAAAGGTTACCATAATGAGAATCCATTTTAAAGGTGGAGTCAGCGATTCTGGAGAATGTTTGTCGACAAAATCACTTTTTGTCAAAATCAGTGAATATCTCCTCACTTTCTGCTACGGACAGTACTGGGTGTGCGCTGAAACAAATCTGGTGTTAAAACACAGCCTGGAATCTGTAAACGGGCGTTGCTTGCTACGGTTGCCCCCCCCCCCTTGTTTACATACCTGTTTACAGAGCCTATAGGCATTTTTACTTCAGCGCACACACAGTACTGACAGGTAGTCGTATCATGAGGAGATATTCACTGATTTTGACAAAAAAGTGATTTTATCAAGTCGACAAACAAGCAGAAGTGCTAAATCCACCTTTAAGAAAAAACATGTATAAAAATAGTCTGACTTACTCCTCTTAGCACAACAGCTGCAAATTCAGCTACACACACAGACAAACATAGACACACACACACACACACACACACACACACACACACACACACACACACACACACACACACACACACACACAGAAACCGCCAAAGCTAAAGGTACACTACAGAGGATGTCAAAGGTCAGGCCTCACTGCTCCCTGATAAACCAGGTCATTCTTTAAATATTTAAGAGAGCAATGAAACTAAATAAATATTAATAATAGAAAAAACAATGTTGAGAAGTTTTCTTTAATTCTACGTTTAAACCTCGTGAAAATCAATCAATAAAAAGACTATTCACAAATGTCAACAGAACGGAGCAGAGGTGTTGCTTTGACCTGCTGCGGTAGTTAAAACAGAGTGAATAGACGCAGAGCACTTTACATTCCTGCCCACAGACAGCTGCACACACACACACACACACACACACACACACACACACACACACACACACACACACACACACGGAAAAGACTGAGAGCTCGTTGTATGTTTGTATGTCAAGGATTTGTCCAACAGCTAAGTTTGTGCTCTATGTATTTTAAGTAGCCTAAAAGTATATAAATATCAAAGTTGAATAAATCTGCAGCACAAGTGATCCCATTACAAGGCTGTGATTGGCTGATATCAACTGGCACAAAGCCATCTGGATAGGTAGACTTCATTCACTCTGGGAGGAGAGCTGTGAGTCAGTAAATCATTTTTTTTCATTATTGTCGTGTCTTTAAAAAAAATAAAAAATAATTTCTTTGAGGCATTCTTCAGCCAATTTCTGAGGTTCTGTTTATAAAGCACCAATCAGTGCTCGGAATATACACAGGAGAACCAATCACGTTCTGTGTGTGTGTGTGTGTGTGCGTGCGTGCGTGCGTGCATGTACTTCATGCCAACCTTACACTACAGAACACTGAAAAAGAAGACAGACTGAGGGCTGCAGTGCATGTTCCACCTTAAATCACATTTTCCTCCTGTTCTGCATCATCCAGCTTGTACCCTTAATAGTGTAGAAATAAGAATCTTAATATGTTATCCCATTAAGTTTTCTATTCTATTCTATTCTATTCTATTCTATTCTATTCTATTCTATGATTGTTCATAAGACAACGGGAGCCGAAGACACACACACACACACACACACACACACACACACACACACACACACACACACACACACACACCTCCCCAGAGTATACACAGGAATGCAGGACTGAGGCTCACTTTTCTGTCTCAAGTTCATGTCCAATAGACCCCCGCCCCCCCCCCCCCCACACACACAACCACTCCCTCTCTCTTTGCCTACCGTTTTTACCACCTACCCTCTCCACCCCTCCTCCTCCTCCTCTGTGCGCATTGCGGACTGTCTTTTTGTTTCCCAGGTTTGGACTTTGCAGTTGAACTTGAGACAGACGGACAGCTTGTAAACAGTTAGTAGTCTGGCCCCTGTCTGGTCTGGAATGGCCTAGGGGAGGGGGGCACAAGGGCGGAGAAATGGACACTAGGGTGAACAATCCTGTTTTTAACACAAGCTCTTTCAAATGAATGTGTAGGCTTCACATCTTTGAACACGTCCATTTATAGAAAAAAAAGCTAAATAGCGTGCCACTTGACATTTTGTGTTCATGCAGTATAAAGAGAAGACAAAATAAGATGAATGCATGTAAAAGAATTGCTTGGAAGGTTCAGAGGACACTGAATGCTCCGTTAAAGAACTCCCTACGTTTGAAATCCTGAGAGGCAGGGTGGACAGAAACTGACAGAAACTGTTAAATGCAAATGTGTCATTTTGCTCATTTTTATTCAGTCTTATTCTGGTTCAGTAGTAGTAGTGTGTGTGTGTGTGTGTGTGTGTGTGTGTGTGTGTGTGTATGTGTGTGTGTGTGTGTGTGCCTTTTAACAGCTCCGGAAGAAAAGGAAACGACTGTAAACACATTATGCAGATGGACAGGCCTCCAACAAAGCCTGTGTGTGTGTGTGTGTGTGTGTGTGTGTGTGTGTGTGTGTGTGTGTGTGTGTGTGTGTGTGTGTGTGTGTGTGTGTGTGTGTGTGTGTGTGTGTGTGTGTTTGTGATTGGCGGGAGGGCTATGACATCATATAGTGTAATAAATGCAGCGCTAGGCAGACTCACTAAGTCTTGTGTCAAATGCTCTACGGGGAACACGGTCGATCCATTCTGATCTGAGAAACACCCAGAAACATTTATTTTGATTTCTTTCACATTTAAAACTGTATTCAATTCATATTTCATCAGTTGACCAGAGGCCATGCAATATACTGTGTCTGCAAAATTGAATCACACTGTTGATTTGCAATCTATTTGCCGTAGGAATTAAAGGTGCACCATGTAACTTTGGGCGTGTCAGAGCATACTAGTTCAGCCATGTATTACTACGCCAACTCGCGCCGGTAGCACTGCACTGTATCAGTCCACAAATAAGCAATGAAAAAATCCTACATTTAAGCGTACAATTGAACAGATATTTATCTTTTAGGTAAGCATTTATATGTACGGAGAAACATGTCTCTCCCAAAACTCCTTAAAATGACTGCGCTGACCGCCATCTCCATTAGGAAACACACTAACTATGCCTAAGTACCTCATTCAACGCCACTAAAAAATACTGAACTATCCCTTTAATGGTGAGTGAGAGACAGCAAATACCGGCAGTGGCTCACACCAACACCTAAAACAACACAATAATTCCCACATTACCCAAAAGGCATTTACACACAAACACACACTCTACTACTGCTACTGTGGATCGTTTACATTTTGTTACGTAACAAAGAGAATCACATAGAATTACATTTGATATACCCATTGTTACAAAGCTGATAAGATATAGAAAATTGTTTTGGAATGTTGGTCTCAGATTTGAATATATTGAAAAATACAGCAAATTGAGAAAACTGTGTGAACATGGAAATGAATTCTTGCCGTTGTTGGGAAGAGTATTTCGACAAAACATTTTTGGAGCTTTTCATCTCAATGGGACTATATTTTCCCCCATTGGGCAGATTTGAATTGCGCGGATGGAGGTCTACAGTGTGGTAAATTACTGTATATTAATGAACTTTATCTAATCATCTCAGCCAAATCACCAAGAGACCCTCTACCCACTTCCCAACACGACTATATAACAGACCTAATGAACTTTCCAATCCATTATTCTCTCAGAAGTGATAGAACACATTGTGGAGGAGTAATGTGCAGAGCACCAAGAAAGATTCCATGTAGGAATTCAACGATTCCATTAGATTTAATGAAAACAATTATTGTTTTCAACTTTCCCAACCATATCGCAATAGAAAATCAAAGATTGCAAATAATATTTCATCAAATGTGCACAAATTCAGTCCTGTCAAAAAATAGAAAAGAAAAGGAAAACTAACCATTAAAAAAATGAATAGTGGAAATGACATGTAGGATAAATATAATACAAAAGGTAATAGGCCAATACACAGTCTGAAATACAAAATTCAATATGTTGGGAAGCTAAATATTTTTTTGATTAATTTACAATTCTCAGGAATACTAAATGAAAATCATTTAACATTATGGAGGTACAATAAAAACATTCGAAATATTGTTTTACATTAATACTGTACAGTGATGAACTGATAAGATTCATTGCTTTCTTACATTAAAAGAAGTTTAAAAATCTGCCGTATTCATGATGTCAGATGTATATTCAGATCAAGAGTTTCTTTCTCACAGTCAACCAATATATCCTTTATTTAACCAGGTAAAAAAAATACTAATTCATCCGAAAAGCAGAAAGTAATTAGCATCGAGCAGCAATGCCAAAATCATTTAACGTAATGTTATGAAGTAAAACAATACCGTGACATTTGGAATATTTGGAATGATTAATAAATCGTTTTCTGTTGATAACAGAAAAGCTTTTTAATATATCCACTGCTGTGACCGGGCCATTTAAATTCAACATAGGAAAAAAAAATTTAAAAATCCAAAATATTAAAACACCAGATTCATTTAACTATCCCTGACACACTTGCATTTCACAGCTGAAAGAAAAGCCAACAGCAAACCAAAAACAACAGAAACACTTGATATGAAGCGTACAGGAATGAACTGTTTAGTTAATGGTGAGCTAACTATGAGTAGTTAATGCTTAACCAGGCATGAACAAACCGTTAATGACTAAGCATTAACAGTAAGTGAATGCATTATAGCATTAACTGAAGGGTAATTCATGTACGTTCTTATAAAGTGTTACCAAAACATTCCCAACCCACTTTAATTAAATAAATATAAATTAAGTGAATAATTACACTGTTCAATTAGACTCTCTATTGGATTATGATAGGAAGAAATGGTAGGACCTCTTGTACGGCCCTGAATATCCTGAAGCCAACGGTTCAAATATGACATTGAACTAGTTGTGTTGCTGATAGTTGCCGGGGCCATCTTCTTTTGGACAGAGGTGTGTTTGCATTGTGTGATGGCATAGCAACAGTACTGAATAGTGAGGGGTGGGCTGTGTGTAGTTAGTGTAGGTTGGAACGGCCCATCCTCCAAGCTGATCTGATCCCAGGCTATAGGCCGTTATCCTTCAACTCTGCCTTTGTTGGGTTTTTAGCAATAATTTCAAATTGTCACATTGACACCCTACTCTGATTGGTTCTGAGGATAAATAAGAAGAATGCTCATTTTTATCAACATGTTTGCTTCCTGCTATATCTGTGCTCATTGAGGACACTGTTGTGAAGGCTGATGGAACATGGTGGTGAGGGTTAGAATGAGGGCTGTAGGTCCTGGGCTACACACACACACACACACACACACACACACACACACACACACACACACACACACACACACACACACACACACACACACACACACACACGCTACTGTCTACAATGAGCAGGAGGCAAGAGAAAACGGGGTTGGTCATCTTCTAACAAAGCTGAGGTAAGTTCAAACAACTGAATGTTCTGGCTTCAGTCAATGTACATGTCATCGGTGAGATTTTTTTTTTACAGCCATCTACAATGAAGTTGACCTTATAAACATGAGTGTGTACGCTGTTTGTTTAGCAGAGAGGTGAAGGCATGTTGCTGTTCCAGGGTGTTCACGCCGTGAGGTTCAAACCAGGCTGATTTTCTCCCTCATTTGCCCCGACTCATGTTGGACATAATTCAGGTTTATCGTGTAACAAGTGGGCAAACCTTAATTAGTATAGTTCATTAAGTTGCTCCATTTGGACAGAAGCCATGACATAAAACAATAATACAAAACAGCTGTGCAGAAAAACATGTGGGCTTTAAGTGTCCTCCCCCATACACACTACTGAAAGTCAGATAACAAAGTAGTAGGAACAGCTAAAAACAAGAAATGAAAATGAATGAATATGTAATGAATCCAGTATGTTTGGATTTGTGGAAAGTACGGCAGTGCAGAGAGTACATTAAGGGAAACTGTAAACTTAGAAAGTGATGTTGCAGACAGGTAGATTACATTTAGAACAAGGAAATGCATTTACTGTTAGAAAATGCACGTCGACGCTGAAAAGCTGACGCTGATTACTGAAGGAGTATGAAGATTTGAAAAAGTCGGAAATCGTCCGATTATATGAATATGGTTTAATATAGTTAAATGATACCTACAGTGTATGAAAAATGTGGAATATTTTGAAGTTTTAATGTTGGAATGAATTCTGAATTATAAATGAGGTCTTGTAACAGCTTGAAAAAGAGTTAATATGTCTTTCAATAGGCTGGGAGCAAAACTACATATTGGTCTTGAATTTGTATGAAGAGACAGGTGTAGGAGAAATGAAGACATGGAAACGTGCAAAATAGTCTAATTAGTATAAAATGGATTGAATTGTTGAGTAACGTATTAAAGATTTGGAATATTCAGATGTCCAAATGAAGCTTAAATCATCAATAATGCTGTGAGACTTGATGAATAGCTTGAAAAAGAGTGAGTTAGCTCTTTATTAAGGAGAAACATTCAAAATCGTAATATTTAAGTATTAGTAAAACTGTAGTAATAGTTTCACATTTTAAGTATGAAATGTAGAAAAAAAACTGAATTTGACTGGTTATGATTGGTCAAAATCGCTCAAGATTTGAAAGAGTTACATGATGCAAAAAAAAAAAAAAGGTACGATCATTTCATAACTGAGTGTGTCAGGGCTTAACTCCAAAGCTGCTTTGAAGGCGAGTGGACATTTCATGGCTCCATGTCTTACGCTTCTAGTTCCTAGTTGTTAGTTTCACTGATGTCTGGTACCAAATTAAACTAAACACATAACATGTGTTATTCAACGCCTAAGGGCTCACCATCAATACAATAACCAAAGACGGGGTTTGATGATGTCATGTATCATAACTACAGTATGAGAAAAGGCAGTGGATGGGTGGGGCATAATTCCGGGTCCATCAAGATGGCGCAAACAAAGCTATACTTTTTGTGAAGATTCAATGTAAAAACCAATATATAGTTCAGCTTAGTAATAATATAGTAATAATTAGTATCATCTGAAAGTATGAGATATCATAATAATGATATTCCACAAACCTTTAAGAGGATAACATGAGCTGCTTTTTTTTTTTTTTTTTTAAGATATTTTTTGGCCATTTTTATGCTTTTTATTGATAGTGCAGAGAGACAGAGGTGAAATGGGGCAGAGAGGGGAGCTGCATTTTTAAGAGATATGTCCACTGCATGTCTTCAATGTCTTTAAATTCTTCTTCAAATCTTTAAATGTTGAGTGAAAAAGGCCAAGTGTAAATATTGACTTGTTGGTTGAACTGGTGCGATGGAAGGTTTCCCTGACTGTATAAACTGAATGTTCTCTCTGGTCCTACCAACATGTTACATTAAGGCTTGGTCACTATGTTCATTTAATTGTGTTTCATTTTCCAAATGTTGTTACTGACTCATTCATAAAATCACACATAGTCATTCATCTGTAGCCCTCGGTAATGGAACTCTCTAACTCATTCACACACACACAAAACCTCTATATATGTATATAGTTTCTTCAACAGTGTGAATATTGTTTTGTAATATTATTTAAGTATTTAAGTAGGGGACATTTTTTTTTACTGTTCTTCACATTTTGTTTCATTAGGTCTGCTATATTTTTAACTTTCAAAAATAAACAAAATCAAACTCATAGTTTTTTCAAATACTTCCAAGATAACTATTTTCCATTTCTCTAAGCTTGTATTTTCTAAACTTAACGTATTTCCACAATCCTGTATATGACAAGCTTTTAATGTGCATATAACCATATTTAATATATTTATACTTTGACTTTATTTACATTGACTCACTCCACATTAGCATGGATGAAACTCATAATATATCACACATGAGCCAGGTTCACATTATTTCAAGTTCATGTCTAACAGACTGTGCCAACTCACACTCACGCATGCACACCACACTCACACACACACACACACACACACACACACACACACACACACACACACACACACACACACACTCACACACACACACACACACACACACACACACACACACACACACACACACACACACACACACACACACACACACACACACACACACACACACACTCACAGCATGGTGAATAGAAGCAGATGTGTGTGGGATCAGCTGACCTCTGAGTCACTTCCTGCTCCGACTGCCATGTTGTTGCTCCAGTAAAACTGTGTTAAAGGAAGAGAAGATTTCCACCTGGGTGGTTTATCAACACCTGAACAGACGTGTGTGTGTGTGTGTGTGTGTGTGTGTGTGTGTGTGTGTGTGTGTGTGTGTGTGTGTGTGTGTGTGTGTGTGTGTGTGTGTGTCTGTCTGTGTGTCTGTCTGTGTATCTGTCCGTCTAAAAACACATTGCTGTAAATTCAAATAAGTGAAAATGAAAGAAGAAATGGCGATAATCTGGTGTTATCAGCTGAGACAGTACTCCATTGATTAAAGTTAAAAGTTAAAGGGAACGCTTGTAGTTAAAGCATTACAAAACTCAGAGACAAACTGTGTTTACCCATCCAGGACAACTGAACTGAGCAAGTAAATAAGTGTGTCTGTTGGTTTTGACGAGGGGTTAACACATTTGTAATGATGTTCAAACTAACTTCAACAGTTAAAAACAGCTTGATCACCAGTTTGACCCATTAGGGAGTCTAAAGTTAGGGGGACGTTGTCTGTCAGGGTGCCTGGTTGTGTTTCCAACAGTCAAACCATGACCAGTATCTCTTCCTAACAACCAAAAGCAGATTTATTTGTCAAATGTTTACAGACGGGCAAAAGAAAGCCTCCCGACTGGCCACATTGTAAGGCCCCTGCATGGCCCAGGATTTCAGAGCTTTGAATACATGTTCAATACATGTTCAATACAAATACAGATATTTAAATAAATGTATAATTCATTTTTGGATTATAATATATTCTTGCTTGTTACTTTGTGTTTCTTTGTTTTATTTGACTTATCTTAATTATGTTTACATTCTTTTTCTCTCCTGTCTACACTGTAAACATTGTCCGGGAAAGAGCATGTCGCTGGAAACAATAAGAGATTATTAGTATTTATATTTTTTTAAAGATCAGATTACACTAAAAAGGGATCCACTTTGGGGGGGAGGGGGAATATTATCTACATATTATTCTATTGGTTATTTAGTATGAGCAGGCTAGTGTGGCACCATGAAATGAACAAATGACCTGTCAACATCCCTTCCATGCAGAGAATATATATTATAAACACAGCCCCTTATACACATAACACTCTGTCAGGTTGTCAGATGTGGATGAGCTGGAGATTATGAGACGTTCTGTGAGGCGGCCTCAGCAAATGGCCTTGGTTAAATCTTTAGGAACCTGCCATACATCACACAGCAGTAAAATGAAGTGTGTGTGTGTGTGTGTGTGTGTGTGTGTGTGTGTGTGTGTGTGTGTGTGTGTGTGTGTGTGTGTGTGTGTGTGTGAATGAGAGATTAGCTCATTCTTGGGTGTAGCCAATGTTAAAACCCAAATATAACAATATTTAATATTAGCAACATCTCTCCAGAGGTTGGTTTATTTTTAGGCACAAATAAAGTAGAGGGTCAACTAAGTCATAATTAATATCTATTTATAATGTATGAGTACATTGGCCATCAGTCATATATGGTCAGGGTTTCCGATGGTAGATGGATCGTTTGTCTACTCGTATATCGTTTACCTTCAGATAATGTTCCCATCCACACACTGAGTTATTCACAAAATTGTATAAACCACTGCAACCCTGGCTTAATGAATCCATACAAGAACTGAAAAGAGACTGCAGAAAAAAAGGACATAGATGATAAACATAAAACAGGGGTATATAGAGAGGTATAGTTAACCCTAACCCTAACCCTTTTTTTGGGGGGGTGAGAGGGGAGTGCATCAGTGGTATAATACGCATGGCATTTAAACTAACTACACATGATGTCAACACCACAAATAACAAGAAGAAGATTTTTTCAAAATCAATCATTGAGTAGCCTACTGTAACTGAAATACATACCGTATATTCATCTCGGCCATACACATGACATACATTGCATGATGTTCTGTTAAAACTAGGCGGGACACAATGGGTTACATACAAGGATTGAGTCTTGCTGACAATGATTTATATTGATCATAGGGAGAAAAGAGAGAAAGGGTTGAAGTGTCCAGCTCTCTTTCTCCATCTAGTGTTCTCTACAATGAACTGCATCTGACACATGGGAATAGAAGGGTTCTAACCTCTTTTATACACTACCTATGGTTCTAACAACAGGCCAAGTGACTGTGGAGAGTCACACCAACATGAACACCATTTACAGTCATACATTATAAATGTTTGCCACGAAAGTTGGCACAGACAATAATTCTTGAATCCAGGAAGAATTTGTTATATATTTAACTTTAACCTTACATCATCTTTTGTTTGTCCAACACCCGGCTTATGGCCAAATACCTGTTATTTCTGTATATTAGTACAACCTTTATTTAACCAAGTAAGTCTCATTGAGAATAAAATACTTTTCCAAGAGAAAACTGTCCAAGAAACACAGCAGTAGACACATACAGAGGCAGCATACACTCACATGGAAACAAATACAAGGTCAAATGAAGCTGGAGTGCCATGAGAGAAAATAAACTGAAATGTTTGAATTAAACTTTTGCAATTTATAATAGACTCTAGATTCAAACTCTTTACAACAGCTTTAGATTCACGAGGTGGAATTTTGGTTGTGTGTGTGTGTGTGTGTGTGTGTGTGTGTGTGTGTGTGTGTGTTTGTATGTATGTGTGTGTGTGTGTGTGTGTGTGTGTGTGTGTGTGTGTGTGTGTGTGTGTGTGTGTGTGTGTGTTGATGGGGATGAAGGAACATGTCACCATAGTCCAACAATGTGGCTCACTCATGTGCTTTGAATTGAGCACTGAGATACATCACAAACACATCTATTCAGACTGCGCCTTGGCTAAGAAGATGATGCTTGAAAAGAGAAAGAAAAAAAAGAAAGAAATTGCAAGTACATTTTACACCTAAAGTACATGTAGGACTTACATGTGGCACTTATTGTTTATTTGAAGATAATATACTGTACAAACTCAGAACAGCTTTCATGGTTGAATGCACTTTTTAGAAGTTGCTTTGGAAAAAAGCGCAAGTGAAATGTAATGTGGTGTAATGTATTGTATTGGTACTCATACAACACGTCAGTAGATACATCCGTCTAGGGGCAGACAACTTTCTTTTATTCAGCTTCTCAACATGAAAAAGTAATTCTGGAGTTCAGTTTTCTCTTTGTGTTGTGTCAGCTCAGGTGTGAGGACAGAGCAGCAGCCATGCATGTTGGCTCAGTGTCAAGGTCAAACCACAGCATTTTTTGGGGTCCCTAGTTTTTATAGAGCTCCGAATAAAAGCGTGATCACTGTGTTTTTCTTCTTCTTCTATCTGCTCCCTGTGACGGCATGGTCATTCATTTTTCACAGAAAGATGCTTTTTATGGAGCGTGCAGGGCTGCTGACGGGCAGCGAGCGTGTGTTCAGTAGACTTTAATTGTCTGTCGGTGGCAATAAAAAGAGCCGGTGAAATACACAACTGTAAAAGAGCTGCTGGCCGGAGCCCAGTGCACCCTGGGTGATTGTAATGAACACAACACTGGGTTAGGGGCTTGATGGTGAAGAGATTAGACAAAGAGCCTTTCACCTTATACCATTTAAATCACTGCATGCAACTCGCTTTGTGAATGGACTCTGGATAAGACCCATCAATCAGGTTTTTCATTTAAAGGTGCACTATACAGTTTCAGAGGAAGGGGATGTGTTGACATTTGCAGGTCCTGCAGATAGTTTAAAACACATATTTACTCTACATGAATTAATAGTAATGAATAATCCTATCACCATTAATTACATACAATTATTTGGTAACATTTAACAATGAAGTACACAAAATTGTAGTAACTACTAAATAGATATGCATTACCTACTACATATGTTTTTTATTTTGTTTTTTATTTATTTTTAGTAACTACCATCCCAAGATAGTAACTACTATATAGTTATTCAGTAACAACATAGTTATTGAAAAGTTATTTGACTGGGATTCAATCACTATTGATTAGTTACTTATTTAGTTATTATTAGTTACTTGTATGCACACAGTGGGAGTTACTGTTTTAGTGGTTTAGTTAGGTAGCGGTAGTTCCAAAAGAAAAAAAAAATCATGTGTAGTAGATAATGCATAACTATGGAGTAGTTACAAAAAAATAACCAAAAAAACTGTGTAGTAGTTACAACATTAGAAAAAAAACACTTAGTAGGAAATGCATGACTATTTAGTAGTTATTATTGCCAATGTCAGCACACCCAGATCATACATTTCATAACAATATCTAGGTTGAAATGAAATGAAATCTGCTGCTTTGATAAATGAGACATTTTTAAAGGATTATGACATTAATTCACAGGAAACATGAAGAATAATGCGAAACAGTGATTTCTGTAACAATATTAGTTTTATAGCACCATTGCTTGATCAGTTATGTTACATTGATTCTAAAGTTATCCAACAGTTTTCTTTACTTGCCCCTTTCTTTCTTTGTAGCACAGTGCCACCTCATGGTCACTGTGTAGAATTGCGGAAGCATTTCACTTCAGAGCAAATCTCCCATAAACCAAAGATTTATTGACTGAATATTTGCTGCAAGACTCTTCAGACTCGTCTAAGGTAAACTGTGATAATATAAAATCTGTAATTTAGGGATCAATTTAGAATAGATCTGAATAAACAAATTTGGTTACAATATTGCATTGAAAAATTCTTCAAAGAAACCTTAGTGTATTCACAGGACAGAACAATAGGATTCTGGATACATTAAAGATTCAATTAAAAATTTAAGATTCGATTATAAATATAATTACCTAATTAATTAGAAATAATCTTAAATTGCCTCATATAAGAAACAGGTCATATATTACCAGTCAGTACTAGCCTCCCGTTCATATATACATAGATAATGGCTTGCACAATCCACTGAACTGCACAGTGAATTAATAGAGTTAAGATAATAAATCAGAAACACATCGTTGGCTTATAGCTGTAATTAAACATGAATGAGAATGCACCATGTGTCTGAGAAGGGGCTGACAATGAACAACATCCCACTGGACTGAACTTGACTGGGACTGGTCCTATTGGGACTGTGCTATGTCTGTCCAGAAGCACACATCTGGCTCTGGTAGGAATCAGCTTCCAACATGCAGCCTCTTTTCTGAAAAAGATTCTCACAAGCAGGATAGATGTGTAACACATATCCGTATATTGCAAAAAAAATTGACTTTTGACAGGATACTGGTGCTTATGTAAAGATTCTCGCCATTGCAACAAAAAAATTGTACACTTGATTTTAATCGGGCATTAGTTGAAAAAAAGCTTAAAGTTTTTCTCATGAGCTCACCCGCAGAATTTCCAACAAAGAGATGGATCAGTTTTGGGAGTCACTGTTCTCACTAATATGTAATAGCAGGCATCTTGCAAGACAATTACCAGAGGAAGGGGATCAGTAACCATGCGGTTGCTGGTTCGATCCCAGTCGACGGACAGGAGGGTGGATGGCTGCAGCCTCAGAAAGGGGACTAGACTCATGGTTGTGATAATGTTGGACAGGGCAGTGGACTGTGGGGAAGCAGTCGGCCCTAACAAGGGATTCTGGGTCTTGCTTCCAAGGATACCTCTCCATGACCGGGCCCAGGAGTTCCCATTCACTGTAGTCCAGAGGTGGTTTCCCCTTCGCCTTGCCTTTGCTGTCACAATCAATAAAAGTGAGCAAAGATCCCATCTTACATTTTCACATTGCAATTTCTTTCGAAGTAGGCTATTACCTGACCCTGTTTTGTTCCTGCTCCACAATGTGTACGGACACGGCCAGCTGTACACTGCCCTCAGCAAACCAGCAAGAAGTGTGCAACTCTAGTCGGACAAACAGATGCATAAACATCCTAATGATTGTACTTTTCTTTCACTCATTCACTTATTCAAACCCCCGAAGGTCCAATACCAGGAGACCTTTGGATCCCTTTACCGTAATAGTGCAGCCAGTGCAGGTGGCTCTATTGATCTGCATGCTGGCCAGACAGTGAGACTGTGTTTAATAGACAGCGACCTTCAACCTTCAGAAGCAGCAAGGTCACTGAGGGCCGCGTGCGTCCCTGCCTGTAAGAAATGCAAATCCGGCCCCTATAATGTTTTAATCCTCCTAATGCGCTCACTGGTCCGATTTAATGAAAAAATGCCTCAATTCCCCCACCACTCGTTTAATGGAAAACAACTTCTGAAGGCACGGAAGGGAAAGAGAGAGAGAGAGAGAGAGAGAGAGATTACAATCAGACGTGGATTCCGTTTTCTTCTCTACCATCATTCCTCACATTGACGCGCACACACACACACACACACACACACACACACACACACACACACACACACACACACACACACACAGAGAGAGAGAGAGAGAGAGAGAGAGAGAGAGAGCGAGAGAGAGAGGGGAAGAGTGTAGAGGCTTCTTTCTGTGCTGTAAAACTTTATAGCGATCTGGGGCCCAGTTGTCATGGTAACCGGTTATACGAGGTTAGCTGGGGCTGTGGGTGGGAGGGAGGGATGTCCACCACTAGCAGAAGTGTGTGTGTGTGTGTGTGTCGGCAACTCTTGTTCTGGTTATAATTATGGTGAAAGACAGGGAGAGAATGTGTGTGTGAGTGGATGACACACACACACATGCACGCACGCACGCACACACACACACACACACACACACACACACACACACACACACACACACACACACACACACACACACACACACACACACACACACACGCATGCACTCCCCACCCCACACACACACACACACACACACACGCATGCACCCCCCACCCCACACACACACACACACACACATCA
Source organism: Ammodytes marinus (assembly GCF_949987685.1). Classification (NCBI taxonomy): domain Eukaryota; kingdom Metazoa; phylum Chordata; class Actinopteri; order Uranoscopiformes; family Ammodytidae; genus Ammodytes; species Ammodytes marinus. The sequence goes on from NC_137220.1 coordinate 7,859,532, forward strand.
AAACAACCTCAAAACTGGCCAGAGAATGGTGGAGAAGAGCCAGGACAGACAGACAGAACTATAGGACCTTTTGTGATGTGCTAAGATATACCGGAGGCAGTTAATCAATTATTATTATTATTATTTACACACAGAGACTCATTATGGTCAAGTTACTGTCAGTAGGCGATCCCTGCCGAAAGAGACATGAGATTAGATTAAAGGCCGATCTGGGCTGCATATGTTAGACTGTAGATGTGTAGGCTACAGCTCCTCTTGTGGAGCTTTTATAGCTAGATCTTTTTTTGAAGCCATCATCCATATGGGCTACCTGTGTACACACGCAGCTCACCATGAGAAACAAGCTCATGTTCTGTTCATCTAAAAAAAAGTGGGATCTTTTGGGATCTTTGTAAAAATATCACCTTTCTAAATGAGCTATGAACAGGACATGGAGGGCTCACCGGGAAACGTGTGCAATATCAATTATAATGATTTATTTCTCCAAATAAAGACCATATTTGACCACATTCATGTTTTCCTGATGAGACTTATAGGATGTTAAGGCGGAATCAAAGGAATCTTGATTCACACAAACATGACTTATGCCACAAAATGAGCTGGAATCCTTTCTAAATTGAATTGTTGCTCATAGGATTATAAAGCTGTTTTGTTTTTTTATAAAAGTCATACTCAGATGCAAATAGACAGTTGCTAAACACTTGTTGTTTATGGTACACTTAAAAGCTAAAGGGGATGAATGTAACCTTTTGAAATGTTTTATAAATACATTTGCTTGTTGCTGTTAAAACACTCATTTAGAGAAGAGATTCTGCACTAAAACCAAAAACATCTAGGAGGTAGGGAGAATAGACGGACATGGTAAAGAAGACATTTACATTGTGTTTACCACGCTTTGTAAACTTATAATACATCTGTTCATAGACAAACATATATGTAATTCAATTCCTATCTAGCCTACATTACAGCTAATTTGATCAAAACAGTATCATCAGTCCATCACGGTAAAACAAGTCCTCACCCTTTAAAACTGCATGTGTCACACTGCTTCCGTGTGCACTTGCTTACAGAAGAATGGGGAGTTGTGTCGGAGAGAAACAGCGACCCCTGGTGGCAGCAGTGGCACACTGCACACGGCCCTCAGTACCCCTGTAGTGGGCCATACCATAACGGACAGAACAGTTCTCGTGTATTAATACGGTCTTTCGCTTCTCCCTCCTTTCCTGATGGAGACTGTGGTAGAATCCTGTCCAAAGCAACAGCAGGTCCCACTGCAGGCCAAAATGTAAAGGAACATGCATTTCGTCAATTCCTCTTTTGAATGACTGCTTAGATTTAGAGATCATTTCTATTGAGAACACGTGGTAAACTGATTTGGGTTAGCGGGAGAAAACAACATATGACCTTAATAATACTTTAAATCATCATGTTGTAAGTGTGCATACGGCTGTACACACACACACACACACACACACACACACACACACACACACACACACACACACACACACACACACACACACACACACACACACACACACACACACACACTGTTCAGTGTTCATTAGTCTGTTTACTCAGAATTTATTGTGTTTTACTGTCATCTCTTTTTACAGTTTAACTTGCATTTTTAATGTGTAGTGTCAGCTTTTTTACTGTTTACATATACAGGCTTTTATTATATTTTGCATCATTTATAATGTTTTTGTTTTCCCCTCATTTCCCCTCTGTGGGACTAATAAGGGATTATTTTATATTTTCTAATTCTGTAATGTATATCCTTTCATATTAACATGTTATAGTATATGTAACACAAGACCATACATTTATACTTTTGTGCTATTATCATAAATATAAAGGTGGGGGAAAACATGTATAGTTTGGTAATAACTTTGGATCAATTGTGGACATTGTTTGTTTAGATCCCCAACAAAATAGTCCTTAACATGGTATTGTATTGAAGTCACAATGTTGAGAGAAACTTCCTTAGATTGAAATACATGAATCACGATGCGAAACGCATTTAACACATGTGTGTGTACTGTGTTGTTGAATTTCGAATGCTCGATTTAAGACTACACATTAGAAAATTCAGAAATGTGGGGACAAATGTGGTATTTATTTAACTCTACCTCGTGCTATAGACCGAAACCACAGGCTTGCTTTTGCGGAAAGAAAAGACTGGATCTCTGTGATTAAATCCTCCATTCTTTCCCATGCATTCCTCGGGGACGCAGGGATACATCATAGACGATCTTCTTAGAGCGATGCACGGGCCTGCTCGTATAGGGAGAGATTTACACAGCGGGCTGCTGCGATAAACTGCACACTGTAATTGGATGCAGCTTGGGAGTCAGGCCTCGTCCAGCAGCCTCTGAAACACACGCATGGTTTTCATTTGAAGCGGCGGTGAAATATAGACAAAGAGCGTTTTAATGGAGCCTGCTGTAGTCGATTTCCAGTTATAAATAAAAGAAAGAAAGAAAGAAAGAGAGCAGTCGTCACAGTTCGGGGGCGTGGCCTGTCCTGAATATCAGACATGCCATTGGCCGCTTAACAATAAACATGTTTATCCCAAAAGCCAGTCTCTATAGTTGACCCATCAACCCAAGATATTACCTCCTCCTCTACTCCTCGCAAATATTTCCCCGGCAATGTCAGAGCACACACGCAGCAATGCAAATAACTGCAGCCGCCTCCCTGCCACCTAAACACGGCGAGTTATAGTCACATGACTCACATCAACCTGCCAACGCTCCAACAATGAAGGAGCTCCACCCCCTCGAAGTCACCTCAGGTGGGCACGAGACGCAGTATGTTACCCGGGAGCATGAGCCACTACAGCGAAAGAAAGGCGAAAAAGGCACCTAAACGCGCCCCGGCTCTGGATGAACGTTACGCACGTGTTACGCACAACATCCTTCCTCTTCCTCTCTGACTAGCCTATACGTCACTCATGGAACCGAACCGGCAGCTAGGGTCCAGAGTGCCTTCTGGGTTACGCGCCTGCAACAACAGGACAGGACACGCGCAAATATTCAGCGGACTGGCGGCGGATCCCACCGCCACCACGTCATCATCAGCCATACTTCTCCCATGCAGCAGGCAGGGCGGGTCCGGAGCACGGCACTAAAGACTGGGCTCACCAACCGTTTAGAGTCCACAGGGGGGGGGGGGGGGGCGGCTATAGGCGCTCCATCTGCAGACCGCACACAGAGCCGTTACCGTTATATGCTCAGAGGAGGAGGATGCTATAGTCCATGTATCACCGAGGAGGAAGAGGAGGAAGAGGAGAGCCGCCGATGCTCAGTGACAGACTTCGAACACCGGGGAGAAGGAGTACAAGAGGGATGGCGTTCAGTTCCGGTCCAACAACAGGGGAGAGGCCGGGGGAGGCCGGTCTAAACGCGCTGCACCAACACAAGGTAAGGAAGGGAGGAGAGAGAGAGAGCGTGAGAATGGATGGATGGGTGGAAATAAAGGACAAATGAAAAGAAGAACAAGAGGGAGAGACGGAATGGAAGCATAAATGAGTAGAAGATTGGGATGGAGGAAGATTTAAATAAGCAGCAGAGAGATGGCGGGACGGACAGAGAGAAGAGAGATGGAGGAGAAGAAGAAGAAAACAAAAGGGGTGGAGACTGAAAAACAGCAGATGGATGGATGGATGTGGACACTGTGTTAGAAAAGACAGTGTGCGGCAGAGCGTATAGACAGGAGAGGAGCGGTATATGGACGGTGGGCAGTATAATGTCAAGAGAGAGTTCGGCCATGGCAGCAGGACGGGGGGTGGTGGGGGGGGGGGGGGGTTGTTTGGTCTGGAGGCGAGACAATTCCTCTGTCTCCGCTTCCTGTCTGACTCACACTCTTTCTTTGCTTTTTATGGTGGGTTCTTCAAGACAAAGACAGTCTTTTTTAATGTTTGCCCCATCTCTTGTCTCTACCCCTCCTGAAATGAGTTTATTGCCCCATGCACCAGGGTTAAATTGCCCTCTTCCCGTCTCAAGCATCCAGCCGGCTGGCCCGGACCGGAAGGGCCGAGCCGCTGGATCCCCATCCTGACACGAACCAAACGCGCCAGCTCTTTGTCCCTGCTCATGTGCTGGAATTTGGAGCATAATGAAGCACTATATTAAGGCCTATAGCGGGTATACGGACTCGTTTCACTAAAAAGGCGCTCTATGAAGATTATTTAATTCTTAACTAAGGTGAGACCCTGCAGGCAAAAACATAGTTTCAGTTTTGGTTACCTTTCTTCCATAAAATATCTTATTTCCTACTTCAAAGGTTGAAAATGTAGCCTACATCTAGGAGTGTATTTGACCAGACCTTGTTTACGTCTGTATCCTCCTTACCATCTTTAATGGCCATTATCTCGACATTAGTTATTTTTTTCAATATTCTGAACCAAAAATCTCAACTTCTATAGCATCAGCTTAACTTTCCATCATAATTATGAGAACCCTTCTGAAGGTTATTTCAGAAGTGTTTGTTCATGGTGTTTTCAACATGCTGGGAATGCATTTTAAAATGGTTCCTAAATCAAAACGGCTGTATCCAAAATATGTTCTGTAAAAATTGTAGACACTAAAATGCTGTAGATCTTGTCTTTATCCAACACCTTGATGATGGTATTGTAAGTACATTAACATTTAAGTATAATTAGTTATATGGTGAGTTTTGTTTCGTTGTTTCCTGGAAAGTCAACCGGAGTTATTGTTTAATAAATGAGTCAACACCAAGTTAAACTCTCTGTGCGTGCTTCCCAAGAAATGTGTGTCGGACTATCGCTGCCTAAGGAACAAGTAGAGCGAACAAAGGGTTCGCCACTTCACATTTTCATATTCGTTGAATCTTTTCTGAAAAAAATTGAATATATATAATACATGTTTTAACGTAATCAACTGGCAGAGTTCCATGATTATATAGATATCATTTAAAATTACACAATTCACCTGCAATTGCCTTAAATTAAAAATTGAGTTAACCATGAATTTTATTTGAATCTAGACAAAATAAATCAAATGGAATTGTGAGCACATTGCAGCTACTTCCGGTTGCCTCTTTGTTCACAACACAACAAAGAGCACACACAGACAAACACACACACACACACACACACACACACACACACACACACACACACACACACACACACACACACACACACACACACACACACACCATGCTGTCTCTCTTCAGTGAATCTCCCGATTGTTGACGATAATATCATTTTGATTTTATGTCCTTGAATTATTCATTTTCCTTCAAAGTGAATTGTATTCCTATAAGTTGAATTATAACAGACTAATATCAGTTATGTTATGCTCACCATACGTTTCTAGTATGGGCTATTCTTTCATTTAATTTTTTGGCTCCAAGGTCACCGTCTTCATTATGAAATTAAACATCTATATTCAACGTGCATCTCAGCAGATTATATCTTCATTCCAAGATAAGATAAAGCTTGCATATTTAGTCGCAATTTGCCTGTAGAGTTGTCTTTTTCTTCGAGTGACAGGAGGTATTTGTGATCGATAGCCTATTTGGCTTGCGTTTAAATCTCGGATCTAACAATTTAAAAAATATACGTGTTTTTGTTGTAGCCTATAACCCGCAAAGGGGACCAAACAATTTCCCCTAATGAGGCTATCAATTTAATTCCAGTGTTGTTATATATAGCTGAATACCCTGCACTGATGACTGAGGACACGTTTAAAAGCTATACGAGAATAATTAGTCCTGTGTTTTGTTGATGAAAAGAATAGCCAAACATCTCCCTCTGCTCTAAAGGCGCCGAGTCCATTCCCTAACATGCAATATGAGACTAAAATAAATGCATCTAAAATAATAAAAGGTAATACAATCCTTCAGTTCTTTACGCATTCTCCAGAGCACTATATGACACAGAGAGACACTGAGTATTGTTGATATCAGTAAGATGTAATACTGCATCCTCAGGTTTTGATCTTGAGATTTAAAAAATAAATACAATTGCTATTAGCCGTAGACTGCTACCTACTGCTGCGTTCTGCTCTCTATCAGCATGTGTGTGGAAGACAAAGAGGCCGAAGGATTTCTCGTAAATGGTGCAACTGAGAATTCGGAAAGCAAAGCGACTGAAACATGTCACACTCTGTACGTGACAGAGAACAAGGCCGTGGGCTTGTTTTATGAAAAAAGATCTAAAGCTCTTAATATGATCACAACTTTCTGTTCAAACAGAAGCTGGCGCCTAGTTGAAGACGAAATATTAATTATTTGTAACATTATAATTATCAAATATAACCTAATAATGAATATATGACGTGCTGGCGCTGGAAATCACTGCAGCACATTTTTTTTCAAGGCAAATCGTTGCAAATAGTCAACAATGAGACACTTTATTGAGTTCATTGCTATTTACTCGTTGTTTGCGCTTCTGCTATAGACCTGTAATGAAATGTGTAATTAATTAGTTGAAAAATGTTGATAGTGATCTGATTGGAAAGCGACCGTGACGTCATATCATGCTTCACCTACAACGGTCTATAATTAAAA
>NC_137220.1:7868571-7886071 GCF_949987685.1 Ammodytes marinus
ACACCAATCAAGGACAACCCATCTTTATACAACCTAGGCATATTCATTAATACATGTAGTCATTGGCTATATACAATTCAACTACATTTTAAATTATGAAACACATGAATAAACATAATGTCTAGATGTCAGGATAAAATAATAATACATTTATTAGTTCTGTCATACAGTCAGTAGGGAAAAAAATCACTTTTTAAATGTCATTTTCGCTGAAACCAATTTGTTTATTATATTGTAAATATAAATAAATATAATCAGTTTAAAAATACTACATTCAGCTTCAAAGTATAAAATACCCACCCTGTAGGTCTGTGCGTTTTCAAACATTACTCTCAGCTACAGTCCAGCAAGACATGAAGCTCACATTACCCTAAACATTCCACGTGTCATGCTTTTTTGTGTTAAAAAAGACTCTGTGCTGCCTTCCTGTTTTCACCTTTACACAATGTTATGCTTTATTTTCAAATGATACAGAATGCTACAGAATCCTGTTTAGAAATGGTTAATTACAAGTTCCATAAGTTATGGTAATTCATAATGTGATGCTGAATGGGTTTTCCCAAAATGATTTGGGCTGTATTGCTATAATGTACAAATAAAAATACAAGTGTGTGTGTGTGTGTGTGTGTGTGTGTGTGTGTGTGTGTGTGTGTGTGTGTGTGTGTGTGTGTGTGTGTGTGTGTGTGTGTGTGTGTGTGTGTGTGTGTGTGTGAGTGTGGAGGGGTCGCTCATGGTGTAGTGGTTAGAGCGTCCCCCTAGAGGCTCAGTCCTCATCGCAGCAGACCCGGTTTGAATCTGACCCGTGGGTGGTTCTCTGCCTATCCTTCCCTCTTTGCCCCATTTCAACTCAGTCCCTCCAAAATCTATCAAATAAAGCAAAAAAATATATATATTAAAATAAGATAAAAACACAAGTACAATATTAGTATACCTTCGCCTTCATGTTAGTCAAAATTGTCAGACGTTATTTTATTCTAATAAAAGCAGTCTGCAGTCTGCCGTTGTGAAACCCTGATGTAAGAGCAGACCAAACTGTGAACTTGAGGCTTTTGTATTTGTAAATAGAAAATAAATTGCAGTTGGCACGTTTGTCTTGCTGTTGTGGTGCTACCAGTTGTCACACACTCACAAGCACATGCACACATGCACACACACACGGACACACACACACACACACACACACACACACACACACACACACACACACACACACACACACACACACACAAAACACACTCATATCCAGACCCATTCATATGTCCTCATATGTGCTCCTGCTGTTTGCTGATTTTCTAGCCCAGTCTAGTCCGTGGGAAACATGCTCATAGTTCTACTGATGCAATGTTTCCTGAAAGCTTTCTAACTTCTATTTCTGAAGTCTGATGAGTTCTACTTCCTGTTAACTTCAGTTTGAAAAACGCTTGAGACACAGATGGTGCAGACCATTTCCTCTGGACAGACAGGCAGAGATGAAAGACAAACATGTTCCACTCATCTTTATGGTGGACCCATCAAACAGTACACAGGTGTACTGTCCAGTACATACATAAACATGGGCTTTAAGCAATCATTAAAGAACAAGGTATTTCCATCTTATTTTCTTGCTCAAGTAGTAGAGCAAATATCATTATCACGCCAACCCATAATAGTATTGTTTTGATTAGTTGCATCCACAAAATATGCATTTGAGTCCTGCCTTAAGCATGATATACTGTACCTTACATCAAGAACTAATAGTTTTTATCAGTATTTGTTTTTATAGACAAAAGTTGCACCCTAAGTAACTACTTCTCTGTTTCCTTTATTTTAGATGCTCAAGATGGTGGCTGAAGGGTGGAGTCAGTTTGAAGATATATGTTCTCACAGAACGTACATTGAGATCAGCTCCCTATGGCTGAGAAGAGATGTTTGAGAGCCCGTCACGTTGCACACCACACAGGGTAAGGTTCACACACCCTAACACAGCATGTTGGAAAATCTATAGATAGCAGAGTTAGAAACAGGATCAATGAGGCGGCAGCAGATCCAAACTGACCCATCAAATGAAAGAGTGGCCCGTTCGGTTATGTTGCATGAGAAGCGACCCTTTTCTCAGTATAGAAGCTTTGATCAGGAACACATGGCTCAACTTCCTCCACCGCTGCCAAAGAGCCAGCTGCTGTCTGTGTGTAAGGAGAGGAGCGCAAGGACGCAAACTGGAGGAAGGCAACGTTTACTGGGATTCAGTGAAGGGAAAATATAAAGAAATAACAAATAGCCGATTTAGCAGGAAGGACAAAGAACTGCAGGGGAAAAGAAAGGAAAATGAAGAGATGAAATGTGTACGGTCAAAACAGAATAGTTAGGAAAACTCAAAACAAGGCAAATGTCTTCACTCTATTTTGGAGTTTAGTACTAAAACTCTTAAGTCTTAAGGGAAAGTTGACCCACATATGAGCCAACTCATTATCTTTTGTTGAGATAGCAGCTGATCATTCATATGTATTGTAACTTGAGGTTTTGAGTTTCTTCACACTAAGAATGTCAAAGAATAACAGTTGTGCCAACTCATTCTAATGAAAACATCTCCGGCCCTGACCAGTGGTTCAGTCACGTCTGGGGACTCGTTCCTGCAAAGTGGTCAGTAATGTTTACTTTACTTTAACAAAAGTAAAAGTGCTTGGCCTATAGCCTCAAACCTATACAATTTAAGTTGTACCCGCTTGAATTGAATAACTTAGACAAACATTACACAGTAAAGTTAATAGTTGAGATAACAAAATTAAAAAAATGTTTGTTTACTTTACTGAAAGGTCATTTTTAGCCCAACAATTTCTAGTGTACGTTTTGACAGTGTAGTAGAGATAATAATAAAGGTGGTCGGCTGTAGGTCTGCAGGCGCATACATTTTTGCAGCGCCACACGGTGGCCACAGTGCAACGCCTCTTTGCTCTCCCCATCTGTCTCTCTCTCTCTCTCCCACCTTTACGTTTTACCACAGGGGTAATTGACCAACTAGTTTATTGGTGGTTGGAGGAAGTGGAGGAGGCAGTTGTACAAGTGCTGTATATTACTGCATAGTGTGCTTTTATGGCAGCCTTATTGCCCCTCACTGCCTATTGGTGGTCAACAAAAGACAGAATGCTTTGCACCTCCTGGATAGTCTGTCTCCTGAATGGCCCTTCCTGTTGGTCTCCTTCTCTTTCAGACGGAGGCTCTCATATGACACAGGGCCGTGCACAGACACTTTGGTGGGGCATGGGCTCAAGAAGATATAAAAAGGGTACAATTGTATTTTCATTGAAACAGGAACACTTTTTACATTGTCTTTATTAATGTGCCATTCCTCCATCTGACTTGTATTTTTCCAAATGTTGTAAGTTGCCCTGTATGAAAGGAAATCTTAATGTAAATTAGACTAGCTTGATTGCTAGCAAGGACAGACTACAGAGGTTAAAGGGAAATGGGGAATTTTTGAAGTGTGTTTGTATGAGGTACTTAGGCATAGTTAGTGTGTGTAACCTCATGGAGATACGAGAAAAGAAAAATTAACAGCTGTCTGAAGGCTAACTTCTGCTACAGCTCCCCCCCCCCAAACTCCCAATCGTGACTGCACTGATGGCCAGCTCCATAGGGTAACATACTATGCCTATTGCCTAAGTACCCCATACAACCCTTAACTATCCCATAATGAGGAAATAAAAAACAAAGTCCTACTGACCTTTTTTTAATGGATAACTTAAAAAGGTTTGTGTTGTTGTGTCTGGTTTCATAATGCCTAACTACCTGAGTGATATCATTTACTAACTGAACTGGGGTGCTGGAGGCAGTCAGGACAAGTTTCAAAGTTAATCTGAGAGGGTGGGTCAAATGGAGTATTTTGTAAATTTTTAAAGCATATTTTTCGTGGACACTATACATATCTGTCTTTATATTTGATAGAATTACATTTTACATTTAATATTTTTATTTTATTTTTATTAAGGGCACTTTTTGCATTCCGGGTGACCAAGGGTAAGGGCCCAAGCCCCCCATGGTCCTAGTTGTGCATGGGCTTGATCATGGAAGATTCTTTGAAACTGAACAGAACTGACCTCTCTCTCTTCTCTCTCTCTCTCTCTCTCTCTCTCTCTCTCTCTCTCTCTCTCTCTCTCTCTCTCTCTTTCACAGGGATGATGGTCCACCAAACCATCCCGTGACATGTCCGATAAATGAAGCGCTTGTATTTAGCGCGTGGCGACAGCATGCGGGCTGACATGAGTCAGTGTCTGCCTCCTCACACAGGGAACATGGTGTATCCTGGAGGATCACAGAACGGCTCCACAGCTTTCTCTCAAACTTCTCTTTGCTCATGAGGATCAAACAGTTGGACGTTCATTAAGCCGAGCAGGAGCCGCGCTGCTGAGGGGATTTGACTTGTTACATATGATCTACTGCAGCAGTCTGACCTCCTGCTGCTGGGCTCAGTCACATGCTCTCTAATCGTTTGATTGTTACCAGAGGACAGCTACTTCCAGTCATGCAACTGTCTCACAAAAGCTTTATCCCAGTTATTGTACTTGCATGACCGTTGAACTGTAATTCAATTATACCAAGGATTTTGCATTTGTCAATCTTTCGGATGACTCCCGGTCAAATATAAAACATATCTTGCTTTCTGTAGGTGTTTTGATTCTTTGCCACTAATATGAACTGGAGGCAAGGCAGAAATGTTAAAAGTAGATCAGAATGGAAAGCCCTTGAATAGTTTAGGTGGTAGCAGTTAAACTGGTGACAGAATCAGAGACTTCAAGTGATAAGAGTTTGTGCTTGTGTGTTCTGTAAAGTCATTAACATTAAAAACAATAAAAAGGACACTTAATTCCCTCATTGTTCTTCTGTTCTTAAGCCACACGACTGTATATCCTTACAGCTATTGTAGAAGGACTAAACAGATTTATGGCAATAGGATCTTATTTTCAATAGTGTGGCCAACAGTAAAACCCCTTTTAATAACATTGTACAAGTTAATGGTGGCAATTTGGAACTTGACGACATCAGTAAAACATATTGCCACCTTTGCAACACACGTGCAGTTTAGCTAAATTATCTGAACCCAAAAGAAAACCATTACTTCTATGAGATATCTCACTGCTCTCCACAAAAGTCCTAATCTCATCTGCAGTTCAGGTGTACAAATTGCCGACCGCCTTTGTGTGCCTTATGATTTATTTTTATTATGTTTAACACAATTCATTGTTTATCATAAACCTTTTATATGATGAGGGAGATGGATGGAGGGCTACAAGATCGTCCTCACTCCAAGAACATTATTGAAACAATATTGGAGGCATAGCCCTGGAATATGTCCAATGACTATTCCTTTTTAAATTATCGCTTTCTACAACAAAGTTAACAATAGAGGGATTGTGATTGTACAAAATAAAGACATGTGGTAATACAAAATAAGAAGTTATGGTTATGGCTGGGTAACTAAAACAAATATTGTTTCTATGGTTCATCAAAGGAAGAAGATGATTTGAAAGTGTGTGATGGGAGGCAATCTGACCTTCTCCTGCCTGATGGTTAGATGTTCTACATAAGACTTTCCACAAACATCATGGACACACAACGTCCTGGAACTGCACTGAAGGTTGATATGTCATGATATGGGATGTGAATCAAGGGGCTTCATAATCCTACAATAGAATATAAAATGCCTACATTGATCCTCTAGGATTTTTAGTTTTCATGTGCTCTATTTGTGAGTTGAGTGTTTCAACCTGCAGTTCCGGTCCGTGCTGCCTCCACCAGTCAAGTCCCTGGATCCTCTAACAAGGAGCTGTGTGATGTAGGTAGTTTCAAGTTGTTGGGCTGGATGTTTGAGATCACAGGAACCTGAAACTGCCTCAATCACACCCGCCTCAACTGCACACAGACGGCAGGCAGTCTGACCCAGCACGGAGCCCAAAACAACTTCTTTCATCTCAGATAAAATGCTTTTATTTTTAAATAATGTTCCTTAATATACAATCTGTTGGCTTCAATTAAAGTACACTGCTACCTTTTTTCAGATTGGTTGGTTTAGTAAACAGCCTTATGTGAATGGAAAACACATGCTCCTTATGAATGGATGCATTGCGGTTTGCACATGTGTTGCGGCACCATAAGCCCCAATGAATAATGTCTTTGTTTGCAGCATGGTGCTTCCAAATATTTTCATTTTTATTTGTGAGACAGTTGTTGTTCTGCTGAAAAGAATAACTGAAAATGTAGAGAATGAAACACCCGTTTTTTTGTTAATAACAAAACTTGTTGTGTATGTGTCAAAATCAAGTCACTCAAGTCACTCTCCAACTTTTCGTGCATCGGTTGTCTAGACTCTCTAAGTCTATGTTGACAGATAAGTAAATGTAACATGTTCTATTTTTTTACATGGAATAAATAATCATCCATAAAAAACGACCCATGAAGAGTTTAAAAGTTTGAGCAAATAGGGGATGAATGATTTAATAAAGTAATTGGTCGTACAAGCAGGTAGGGTCTATATCGACGCCCAGAAGACAACAGAGAGAATTCACCTGCAAGAACATGACCTGGGGACTTCAAATTCTATTATGCTTTGCTGAGGACCTGCTGGTTACAGAAGGTAACTCCCATAACCCTCGAGCAGATTCAAACGATATTATCTAGGCTCTTTCTCTCTTTTAATGGGAGTCTATGGAACCAGCAGATAAAAGAAAAGCATACGAGGTTCTCAATAAATCATTGATAAAGTATTTTTCTCTAAGGTGTATGTATGTGTGTGTGTGTGTGTGTGTGTGTGTGTGTGTGTGTGTGTGTGTGTGTCCTGGTGTGTATGAGTGCGTCACGGTGGGGGTCAGATGGATTTGGCCTTCCCCGGTCCTCACCCGTGCTCCCAATCTAAATTATCTAGTGCTGTGATGATGAACGCTGGCCGTGTTCATTTTCAAACATTATATGTTTTGCTAAGTTCAGCGTGCCACCATGAAGCTGTAAATCTGCTCCCCTCTCCTTTCTCTCTAATGTCAGTGGCGGAGGGTGGCTGTATAATTTGCAGCTGGTTTAATAGCACATTAACATTTAGCAGCCACAGTTCACTGTTGACTGGCGCCGGTACAGCGGCCTGTACAAGCTCCTCTTTCTCTTAACATTACTATCTAGCACAGGATCCAGACTGTGAATGAAGCAGTTCACTGTTAAAACTCACGGGGCATTTTATTGAAATCCACTTAGATTTTTACAGTAATTATTACCTCAATGAACATGGATAACTTGGTTCGTCTCACCATCAAAGCCTGCAATCATGTGTTCCAGCTTTACAACTTAAATTCATAAAATGAAGGCATCATCCAATCATTTATATCGTCCTATAGGGACGTTTACTAAGACATTTACCGATATTGTAAGCTCCTTAGCACATCTAAAGGATTATAGGTGAGGTTCTTCACTGTTTTGAAGTGTAGTTCCAAACATAGAAAAGAGATCGACTGCGGATCTGTGGACTTATTATTTGTTGATGTGCTTCAGCTTTAATTATAAACATCTAAACATCTGATGAGCATGGATTTATGAAACTTGAACTCCACCATTTTTCATTCAATCACCTTAAGTTCCGTTTGCTTGTCATGTGGAACTCAAAACACAAAATTGTATCTTCCATGGCTCTGGAGGAGTTTTGTTTAAAGGTCGCCTATTATGCAAAATGCCCTTTTCATGGTTTTTCCAACACTAATATGGGTCCAAGGTGTGACTAGAGACCCCCAGACTCTCTTTTTCTCCATCTCCACCTTTCTAAAAACCTGTGTTCAAAAGTCCCAGTCAGGTTTCTCTCCTTTTATGACATCACAAGAGGAGAACCCTCCTATTACCAACCTCACATAGCACTACCTCCACCTGTGATATGCACACCCCCAGATACCTCTAAGGGACTGTTTACACAGTAATGTTTTCATCAAAACCGCAACAGTATTTTTGATGTTTCGGGCTGTTCATTTACATGACAACAGCGTTATCGATGACTGAAAACATAAACTTTTGAAACCAGGTTCCAGAGGGAAATCTTTTGAAAACGTCACCATGTAAATAGCAACGCTGTTCCCTGTGATAACGATATGATAACGGTGACATCACGGCTCCACTCTTCACATGCGCAGGCCTATTACATTTGCTGTCAAATTTCAACATTTTACGACGCGATAACCGTGCTGTGTTTGTGTTGTAATCTCTGATTAGTTTATTACTGCTCCTCCAAAAAAAAATTGATTTGCTACACGGTGTCTCTGCTGCACCATCACTGTGATCAGCGGAGAGTCTCGTGCAGGGCTCAGATAAGCAAGTAGTAGTCTAAGTTATCAAGGTCACCCGCCACTTTGGCTGGTTAGCCCATTCACAGCCCTACAGCACACCAGTCACTAGCAGCATGTCTTCTGTTTTCAAAAGTTCTACGCTGTGAAAGAAAGAGGACAGAAAGCTTGTCATTTGCAATAATTGTTACCCTGCGCTCACACAAAAAGCTTCTGGCAGTCAGATTGAGGGCCAATCAGAGCAGACTGTGCTTTTTGGAAGGCGGGGCTTAAGGAGACAGGGCGCTCTAAAAACAAGTGTTTCAGACAGAGGCTGAAAAGAGGAGATTCGGCAATGGCACTGTGAGAAATGTAAAGCTTTTTTTTGGACAGTACATTATCAAAACAGCTTCTAGTAGAAACTCAAATCACAATTTTGAACCTGAAAATGAGCCAAATATGTGACCTTTTAGTCTGCAAAGATAACCCTGATGATGTCATACTGATGTCATTAGGGTTACCTCGTCTTGGTTTCAAAAAAGGCATTTGATCAAATAGAATGGCCTTGTTTTTTTAGTAGCATGTACAAGTTCAGTCTTGGCGGGGACTTAATGCAATTAATCTGCTCTACTCGTCAGGTGGACCCCTTATCACCACGTCTTTGATCATTAGCATTTGCGCCATTTTCTATTTGGCCATTAGAAGCCACGTTATCATATTAGGAATTCAGATGGGAACACATACAATATTGTTTTATAAGCAGATAATGTCTTCTTATTCATCATAAATCCACAGGAATTCATCCCAGTCATTAATGTCAGACTTATAGAACGTTTAGCTCCATCTCAGGGTAAACATTTTATTTTTAAAAATCAGTTGCAATGCCTCTTGAGTAAGAAGGGGAATTTACCAATTGTACAGGACTTCCCATTTTTATGGTCTAGCTCAGGATTTACATTGGGGATCTCTATAACTTCCAGTCATAAAGATCTCCTGCACTCTTACAAAAACATCAGAAGTGACCTTGCATGGCATGATGTACCAGATTTAATTGATTTATTACAAATTAATGTATTACCTCTCCTTCCTATGTTAATGTTACCTTTATATTATATATAACTAATGAACTGTGTATATGAATTGAAAGGGATTTCTCAAAGTGTATATTGGCATGGCAAAATATGAGGATTTTTCATTTACCCAAAGGTTAGCAATCCCAAATATTATTTATTATACCTTGGCTGCCTTAGTCGGCCTATATGTGAATGGGTTCACTGTACTTTTGTATTACTGAGCAAGCTCACAAGTATCAAGAGATTACAATCTAGGGCAGTAAAGAATCCAATACTTACCAATTCTGTTAAGGTTTGGCAGGACACTTATTTAATATTTTACTCCGCTTATGAATAACAAGAATTTCCTCCAAGGATAAAAGAGTATTATTTTTTCAAACAGAGGATTTTGCGTGAAAGGAGGTGTGTTTGAAAATAGTATTGTTCTAATGTCTTTTGAAATGGCTAGGTTTTCAGTTTTCATTTAGTTTTCTGTTCTGTTTATCTACAGGTTTTATTAATACAGATATCAAGCTACCTCCAGATGAGCCCATACTTACGCCTTTTTAATAATAAATGATTGATTTCTCAAAAAACAGAGGTCTTTCAAAATGGTATGATACTTTTATCACTAATAAAAAACAGAATGTAGACAGGTTGGTGGAACGTTGGGAAAATAACCTTCAAACTCTTTATGGGAATGATGTTTGGAGAGACTGTTCCTAAGCCTCTCACACACTTCTTCTTTGTAACAGATATAAGACAATGCAATTTCCAATACTACAGCGACTACACAGAGCACCGCAAATACTAAACCAAATTGATCCAAGAAGATCCTTTCTGTGTACGACAATGTTAAATGTAACGTTCATGCACTGTTTCTTGGATTGTTCTAAAATGTCTCATTTCTGGTCTTGTATTGCAAAGGAATTAAGTGTAAATTTGAAACACAAAATCTGTAAAGATCCTGGTAAATTGTTGTTAGGGCTGCCGTCAAAATTGCTGGATATACTGCTCTTCCTGGGAAGCAAATGCATATTATTAAACTGGGTTCAAGGAAAACCACCATCTGTGACCTAATGGTAAAGAGAAATCTTCAAAGTATTTCCCATGGAAAAAACTAAGCCCTTAGGTAAGAGGAAATGAGAGCAGTTTTATTAATATATGGCAGCCACTATAACTCACTCACCCAGCAGTCTTAACAACTTCATTCACAAAGCAACTGTAGCACGTTCTGAAGAATTTGCATAAAGCAGTATGACAATAACAATGCATTACTGTGCATAGCAGGTTTTTTTGCAATGACAATTCTCTTTTTGTTTTATCCATTTAGCAAACTATTCTTTTCTTTTTTATTATAATACTGTACTTTGCACTTTAATTGTGCAAATGTTTATTTCTGAGGCTGTGAAATTAAATAAGATAAGAATATTTATATTGTTACTACCGCTATG
Organism: Ammodytes marinus; assembly: GCF_949987685.1. Taxonomy (NCBI): domain Eukaryota; kingdom Metazoa; phylum Chordata; class Actinopteri; order Uranoscopiformes; family Ammodytidae; genus Ammodytes; species Ammodytes marinus. The sequence continues at coordinate 7,879,342 of NC_137220.1, forward strand.
AATGTGTGTTGATACTAAAAGAAAATGAAAAAAAAATCATCTTAAAAGAAAATTGTTTTAAAGCTTTAAAATGCAATGCAACTGACCAACTTGTATATCAGCTTGAATCAGATCAGCCACAGTGGATGCTTTTACAAAGTAAGTTCTCTTTCTTTTACGAGTGTTGGCGTCCTGTCGGGTAGATGTCAAGTTAGCACTATGATGGCAATGCAGCTTTAATAGTAACCACTATATAAACACCAATGGTGTGTGGTGTTGTCATAAAAAAGCTTGTGTATCTTCATCAATACCGCCATGTAATATCCCCAACATATTGTAAAAAGGATTTATTGTGTGTGAAATCCATATAGTACAGGCCAAACAGCAAAATCTTGCCCATGGGCTCCCTAAACTGGCCCATCCAGCCATGGCTTTGATACACTCACTCCTCTGTTCTTGGGTAACATTTCTAAATGCAGTTTTTTTTTCATTTGAAAAACAAACCATTTGAATGAAACACTTACAACAGGCGCTTTATTGCTATGGTTAAGGTTTAAGAACTGTCTTGAAGCAATGAAGGATCTACCCGAGACAATCAAGGATGACACTCACAGTGAGGCTATATTTAAAGTGACATAGAAATGGTTAGGTATTCCTTAAATAACCACGTTTATTAAAAAAAAAAAAAGAAAAAAAAAGTCAGATCCTTGAATAAACTTTATCTGTAATGTCAACTATTGGGATGGACATTCCAGAGGTAAAACATGTGAAGTGGATATGTGACTTGTTCAAAGTATCTGATGTTTCATTTGCATTGCAGAACAACAGGAAGACAAAGCAGAACACACTGCTCACTGATTTCAAACCCTTCACACAGGATAGCATGCTACTTAGCTTCACAAATAAGAAAAATACAACAAAATGACACAAAATAAGTTTGCAAAAGTCAGATTTTTTTTCCTGATTCATTATTTTATTGTAAAATGACATCAAATGTTATACAATAGGTTCATGTAAAGTCATGGGGCAATTGGTAGTGATTGTGCTGCATCATATGGTGATAATATTAAAGTGATGTTATTGGAAGAAATGCCTCCTCAGGGCACATGTATATATACACTGTGGCAAAGTTTGGGTCATTAACTATTAAGTATACTGTATAATAATAGCCTATAAAGATGATAGGACACTTTCCATTATGTTCACTCTCCGTTTTGATGCAGAATGAGGACAACTGGTGGAAAATGAGACATCCCCCATTGCATAACAATTCCTGAAAATATAGAAGTTGGATTTTTAAGGGGAGGGTTGAGAGTTGACATTGGACTCGAGGATGTCTCTATATTCTTATTTTTTTTATTACTCGTATTGCAGCAATTACATGATCGTCATACATGTTACATACTTTCTTGAATAACCGTCACACCATCATTCAACATGACAGGTTCACAGATTGTAGCCAATGGACTTGTACAAGGTTTAACTACTTTCACGCTACCAAGATGACACAAAATGTCGGACACACACACACACACACACACACACACACACACACACACACACACACACACACACACACACACACACACACACAGTCCAAAGCAGCTGGACTTTTTTCTCGCCCATTAAAATGTGTCTCAGGACATTTGATGAGCCAGTCTCACATCATATACATCTCTACTTTGGCCTGCTGTTGCAGATAGTCAGTTCATAACTCTCTCCTGACTTCATTTACTGAGGCAACTTTACCATCTGAGCAGTAAAGTGGCGAGGGAGATGCCTGGAGCCTCCTCCAGCTTTCAGATGAGAAATATGACGCCGTACATGAGGCCCAGGCATGGGCAGTTATTACAATATATAGCGTGTATCAATCAAGCAGGTTATCATGCTCAATTGCCATTGTTGGGCATCTATACTCACGCTTTTTCATCGCAATACAAAGCTTCAGTCAGTCATTATTACACATTATATTAAATGTTTTATGTGTATCAACCAGGGTTATTATTCTTTTTAATTTAAGAATGGTTAATGTTTGCTGTGGTAAAATGCGGTTACACGGACACATAAAATATGAAGACATGAGAATCGCTTTATGTGTTCAAAAATACAATATTTACCATCTGATGTTTTTACCAGATTCATTCATAAATCACGATCGAATGATATTAGTTACTATTTATACTATATTACTATAAGTTGGGTATAGAGCCTGTAGAACGTTATACACTATGCCTATATCTTACAGACGATGCAATCCATATGAAGATCTGTCGAGTGTTATTAATACAAATGTTTTAATACAACGTATGCTTATTAATCATTCCCGACTATTTACTAGTTACTTTTAGTTACATGTTTAACAAGCGAGTCAATGTATTCATAGTTCCCATTAAAATAATCCTGTGTTTCAAAAATTAAAATAAAACTGACATATTTTAAATTGTGCTATTCCTGTCTTTATTGGCCAATTGAGTAAGATATTTATTGGTTTGATATTGTGTTGAATGATACTTTAAAATACTTTGATCTATAGCTTTGGAGCCTGCTTGTCTGCGTGCGTATTTCCAAATGAACCGCTTGAGTATGTTTCAAAATAAGAGAACAAACTGCGCTGAAACTATTTTATTTGTATTTTTTTTTGTTACAATTGGTGCCGTAACCGTTGTAAATATAGACGTGCCATTGCATTGTTTTTAGTTTGACCCGCTATAATATCATTAAAGCTTTATTACCATTAAATAACCGCAGCGCACTCTCTGAACTCTAAAAAGTAAGGATTTAGATTGTGCTCCTCACATTTAAATATTACCTATAATTTCTAATTGAAATTATTTTCCAATTGAAAAGAAAAAACACACAATTGCCCAAAAAAGTTTGGTGTGTAAAAATAAAGGCAGCGTCGGGAGTGAGAGTTAAAATCCCATTCAAACTGAGTCGATAACATCTAATAGTCTTATTTACTCTGCAGCAATAAAGTGCATGACTGCCTTCTCATTTGCATCATGTTTAACACTTGATGCACTTCCTATAACTCCGATCAAGGCAAAATCTGGTTTATAAAGAATTTTGATCCAAGTGAATATGTCCATTAGCTTGAGAAGGAGCATTACGCACGTGTTTATTTCTTGTTTGAAGATGAACTCTGCATTCTACAACAAAGTGGCATTAGTGATAAAAAGGCTAGAATAATGTTAACCTTTAATATGATTTCTTTCTAACTGATTATGATGGGATGACTCCTCCATACAGGCTGTGTGCGTGTGCCTCCCAAGACTTTAAACCAGAACATCCCATGAATGTGCGTAAAGTGTAATTAAATACAGCCTAAATTTATACTTTCTAAATCCAGATCCAATGGAAATGAAGGCTTTGGCGCCAGGGTGAAAAAAAACTAAATTATACCGCCTGCCTGGAATTTCAAATTGAAATCAACGCGGCCTCAGCTCGGTTATGTAAAATCTTTGGACAAAATAGAAAAAGCAACGTTGTGATTCTGAAATCTCACTGGTTTTATGACTTTGTTTGATGGCCTTTTTGATAAGGTAAATACATATTAAATCCTATAAGCTAGAAAAGGGAAACGAAGTGCTATAAATGCAATTTATTGTTCTGTAAATACTTTTATTGGTCACTTGTAAACCTAGAATGCACTCCGTCTATTGAATTGATTTGGTAACAGCCTCAGTTAGGCTTAAAATGATTCACTTTTAATTACACCTACACTGGACCTTTCCTATCAGCTGAGAGTGCGGTGTAAGCTTCCGGATTGGATCACTTGGTTACATTGTTATCAACTTGTCACTGTGGAGGATGTATAAAACAAGGAGGGAACTGAAGCGGCTGCAGTCTGCACGTGCTGCATTATAGCCTACACAAAGTAAAGGGCAGTTTGGGGCCAAACATCACCTCCGAGTTATGTCATCATGACGAATGAAAACAACATTTCATTTCACGAATTCATTTTTCCATTTGTTTTGTTGCAATATGTGGCCAATGGAAAAACATTAGATATAGGATATGTTGTTTTCTTTTCAATTTATATATTATATTTATATATTCCATAGTAATGCTTGGTAATAGTCGATAGTTATACAGTGAATCGAACGTATGTGGACTTATTTATCCGAGTCACATCTGCCGTAACATTGAGGCAACGTGCAGAAAATGTAGGTGGTTTTTGCAGATAATGTTTTCAAGCCTCTTCTCAGCGCCAGTGTCTCCAATTAACGCGCTGTCTGGTTGGCCTGCAGGGCGGAGGCCCTCCCTCCCACAGCCTGTGGTCTGTGGAGGCCATTTTGACTGAAAAATACCCCGAGCATTACGGCTGGAAAAACAAAGTGGTGTTCTGCTCTAAATATGTGGGACACACACTGCGTAACGTCAAATGATTAGTATGTTGGAATAATTTTTTTTGGAGCTCAACTGAGCCGAGTCTGAGCTTAACAAACAACACCAATGATATTAGACTATTACTTATGTTCATGTTGTACTATGACTAAAGCTCATTCAACCCGTATGAAACATTTCCAGCTCAAACTTGACGCAGAAACCTACTTAATGATCAGGTTAGTCATTGTGACAATCAAGCATTGATTGAAGTTTCCCGTCTGATCCTTACTGGGTCGCTGTAATCCAATTGAAACTGTCCAGATGCGCTGGGAAAGGCTCCTTCAAGACGGACGGACAGAGGAATGCGGTGAATGTAAGCTCACGGGCCTGATGTTTAAAGGACTCTCGTGTTGTTGAAATGGAAGCTTCCTATCCGCTCTGTCTTTCCCCCGCTCCTCCGACTCATCATTTCTCCTCAGCACATGTGAACGCTGCGCTATAGCCCCTACATCCATCCTCGTAAATAACGCTGTTGGTCCCTTAAGCAATGCGTGGTTCATATTTAATCGTCATAAATAACGGTGTGGGCTGTACGGGCAACGCACAGATCAGATTTATAGCCCCCGACTAGCCGGGCTGCCATCCCCACAGAGTCCAAGACTCCCCGTCTGGGTTGATTGTAAAGAAATGTAAAGACTTACAATCCGGGTGACTTTGATAAAGGTCAGCAGGAAGTCAGTGTCTGGACCCACTGCCGGTCCAGTGTGCTGCTAGGTCTTCAGTCTCCTCATTAAGAGCCATAGATGGATGTTATCCCGGAGAGGCTGCGGTCTGGAAGGCTTTAAGAGTAAACCACCGATAGACCCAGCACCCACACAGGAGAACGCTTTAGCCGGGTCCCCTTCACCGAGCTCCGGGCCGAGCCATGTGTCCTCCTGGCAGCCTGACCGCTGAGTGAGGAGCGCCCTTTCCCCGGACGGTAGAAGGGCTTTTGCAACAGCTTCAGTCGCGTTTACGGTCCGCACCACCACAGGCCATATATCAGCCCTATAAAACCAAAGCAGCCGCCCTGATGTAGGATTTTATTATGGTATTAAACGGACCCCAAAAAAGTAGTTGAAGTAGTTTGCGCTGTAAAGACAAGGGGCATAACCACGCAGGGCCCGATTTAATGGACACTCGTTAACAAAAATGACTGTTAATCTGCCAATAAAGCAGTGTCAGGCGGCTCTGCAGCGGGTGAATAGCTAAACACACCTAGAATCTATCAATCTATCAATCTATCTATCTATCCATCTATCCATCTATCCATCTATCCATCTATCCATCTATCTATCTATCTATCTATCTATCTATCTATCTATCTATCTATCTATCTATCTATCTATCTATCTATCTATCTATCTATCTATCTATCTATCTATCTATCTATCTATCTATCTATCTATCTATCTATCTATCTATCTATCTATCTATCTATCTATCTATTTAGTCTAGGATAGAAAATATCTGCTGTTGATTCACCTCTCTATTCGCACTTTTACATAATGGAGTTTTAAACGCGTTCAGATTGATTGGAGTGATTGCTTGGGCACAATTCAGCAGGAGTGGATGTGCTCCCGGTAATGCCACTCGTGCGCGTCAGACTGAATTGCATGCGCATCTATTTTGATTAGGTTAAGAATAAATAAATAAATGCATAAAAATAATGGCGCCACTTATTTGTCAGCCATTGTCTCCGCTCTACATTTCATGCATGCTGTCCAGACGAAGAATAAATTAACGGTTTTATATAATTCCTGCTTGACAGCGGCCATAGACACACACACTAGATATACGGATGAACTGTTCATTTTGCATATTGCATATAAACAAGACAATTTATTTAGGAGGGGGCCATCTATTGGAGAGAGAGGGAGAGCAAGAGAGAGAGAGAGAGAGAGAGGGGGGGGGAAAGAAAGAGAGGGAGGGAGAGAGAGGCCCGTGTGCAGGCTTGATTTACGCTCTATTGAAGCTTTATCAGGCTCGAAGAAAAAGTCCGGCCAATCAGTTTGCGCCTCGCGCACGGACCCGACAAACCCCCGCGCACAGTCCGAGGCCGTACGCTGTAGCACTTTGTTTCGCTATAGTGAGCAAGTTGTTTGGAAGGAAGGGGGCTAGTGGAGGGAGAGAGAGAGAGCGTGTGTGTGAGAGAGAGAGAGAGAGAGAGGGAGGGAGGGGGCGAGCTAGCAAAGAACTGGAGAGAGAAAGAGAGAGAGGGAAAGAGAAAATCTCGTAATGTCTCTCTTCATGTTGTCCATTTAGTGAACTCACGGCGTTTCGCAGATAATGTCCGAGAATGTCCATTTCTGGGACTTTGAGCAACTATTACGTGGACTCCATCATAAGTCACGAGAGTGATGAACTCTCAACCCCGGCTCGC